>NW_028145449.1:3180000-3205000 GCF_977016875.1 Pavona decussata
AATGTAACGTGAAAAGCCAACCAAAAAGAAATTTGAGAACTATCTGTTATAAACAATATTGTAGAGCATGAATTCGGAAGATAACATGCGACAAAAATTACGTAGAAATGCACCGCGCTAATAGCGGCCTTTTTCTCACGGAATAGTTCCATTGCTTGCGCATTTCGCTGCTGAAGTTGACTGTGGATTTGATTCTGATGATATCTTAAAACTCTGTAAATATGAACGTACGCTACTGTTGTAAAGAGAATTCCAACGAATCCACAAATAACAATTACAATGGCGCTTTTACTAGTAACGGCTACGGAAAGGGAGGCAGTGAATCCACTTGAGATCCATATTGATACCAAGGCTATTATGACGCGCTTTGAAGTGACAAGTTCCCGGTATCGTAAGTGAAATGTTATAGCAAGCAGTCTATCGACAGAAATAGCGGTTACATTCAGAAATGATGCGCCAGCGACAAGAAACAAAGAGAAATAACAAACAGTTGAAATTGTTGGACAGGGTAAGGCAAAGTTATGTCCTCCATTAGCCGCTATCCTTAACACAATTGCGTACATTAATTGAGCGAACAATCCTACTGCAAGATCAGAGACAGCAAGACTCAGGAACAACTTCTTTATATTTGCGGGCATCGATGAGGCTTTCCACAGGGCACGAATAGCAAGAATATTTCCCAACGTTGCCACGGGAGAAAAAATAAAGTGTAATACAGACAATGAGAGCAGGGTAGTCCTGTGAAACTGAACAAGCTGCCCAAGTCCTTCCAAATAGTAACTGCAGAACTCTTCGGCCATGGTGAACTTTATGATTGAGATCCGGTGATATATGATATCTGTTTGTAGCTTTAATGTGAGTTAGAATTACCAATTGACAGCTGTAAGATAACTGCCTGAAATAGGGAATTAACACAACTAATACTGCGTTTCGAATAAAATGAACTTAATTGGGCACGCCGTTCTTACTCGTTTAATCGCTGGCTTTTATATTTTTATGCAAATACCTCAAATATTCTTAGGGTTATTAAGAAAAAATAGCAGAAAAAAAAACCAGTGCGTCTTTCTTTAAAATTTACAGAAACTTTCTTAAAGTTTTTTAAACCGTAAATCTTAAAAGATTACTCCAAAAAGGAGTATGCTGTTTACAAACAACGGCTTCTTGCTTCTCCAAATGTTTATTGGTCGTCGGCAAGTCTCTTAAAACAAAGAGAATAATTAATGTGGAAGGGCAGACAATGAATGAAGGGTTTTCAATGGAGATATGTCACACATACGATTAAAAACCGTCGCTTTCGTTTTGTTAATTGGAAAATATTGTCGTTTTGTTAATCGTCCTTTGCATGCGTGTGGACTTCTTTTCATATAATGTTTCTTTCATAATTATACTCATGTATCATGTCATCATACCGCTTCCGTCAGTAAATGCATCAGTCAGTTGCATGATGAACTCTGTTTATCGTCGAGCATCTGCTCCTTTTGTCACTCATGGGGCTTCTAAAAAGTGGAGTCACTCACGTTCAGCTTGTCAGTCTAGACCTCAGGCGCGTATCTGAGAACTGGAAATCCATCATTTGTTTGGTAAATAAAGAGCAAGTCTCTCTTATTTTGAGATGGAAGGAGTTTAAAAACTGAACATCATTGAAAGGATTTGTGAAGAACCAATATTAATGTTGTTGTCAAAAGGTATTAGTTCTTTTACTCAGTCAATTATACAAGTTAGCATACTTCGAAGAGAAATCTTTAAGTTGGAGGCAACAGAACTGATATGACAGTTACTAACTTTGAAAAATATTCTGAAGCGGTCAATCCACATATGCAAATCAGTCCGCATATATTCTACGCATGTGCGGCACGGAAACAGATATAATGTAAGAAAAACAGTGCTATTTTCACAACAGTTCAATGGCGGCCACCTGATTTGCAATGTATTGTGGGGTGTCCAGGAAAAGCCTGTAAATAGACAAGGAGGCTTTGTATGTGATTATGTGAATTTCTTGCGGAAAACAGTCTAAAACTATTTATTTTTCTTGGTGGAAAGCCATTGAACCGCTCGCGTCAGTGAAAGCGTCAGTCTATTGCATGATGGACCCTACTTATCGTTGCCGTCTTAGCCCTTTTTTTTACTCCATTATATTCTGATTACGGGTTTCCTGCTTAAAGTGTTGTAGAAACTTTCATCGCTTAAACTACCTGTCCCTTTGTTAGATGTAACGAGGTTGATCCTTGCAAAAGCTAAGAGTTTTGTTGCAGAGCTTTGGAGTTCCGCCAGTATTATCAGAGGGCGCCAGCCCAAATTATGTGGCTAGTGTGTAAGGCCCATTCATAGTTTCTAACGCTATGTTTGTTGAGATCGCGAAATCCTCTTATATTAAAGATAAAACTCTCATTAAAGCGACCATTTTTCAACGAATTAAATTAAGGCTATTCCAAAGGTTCGTAAAATACTTTTAGGGAAAAAAAACTATTTTTAGCCAAATTAAAGTTGTATTCTGGCTCAATTAAACAATTTAAAAACAGAAAAAAGGAAATCTTCAAAGCTGCGCGAGTGAATAAGTAAAATAACTTTTTAAATGAAAGTTAATTGACCATCGAGGTAAAATAATCTCCTAAAATTGAGGCGTGAACTCTCCACTGACCTGTTCGTGGAGGAGAAATTCGAAGCTTCTATTTCTCATTCGAATTTTTTCTTTTTATTGGCTAGAGTGTCATACGTTGCTTGTCGAAAATTGTTGTTGACATAAGAAGGATTTTGTCGTCCCGAAAAGTCTTAGAAAAAACCAAAGTCCATAAACAAATTTTGAAATGAGAAAAAGAAAGTACTCGCAGACAGTGACAAGAGCTCCTGGTTCGATCGATAATAGCTTCATAAATCGGAGAATAGTTGAAAGCTAGAGGAACAACGCGGTGCTTAACTATCGTTCAGTTTTTCCCATTGCTGGCTATCATACGCGTACACAGAAGCAAAACAGCGAAAACTTCACCGCTATACCTTTATTGCAAATTTTAATGTATCGTTTTGTTACAGGTCTCTGCAGGAAGTTTCTACGTTGTTGTCCATTTGTCAGTGGCGTGAACTCGTTGACAATTGCTGTAATAAGGTAAGAAATAATCTCGTACCCAGATCTCCCACGGTCAGGCGGAGGGGAGATCTGGTAAAGTTCGATTTGAGGCCCGGAATACGGGCCAGCCCATCATCCTTTGTCCACCGTGCTGCTCGTAACTGTGATCATTCCTGGTGAGGTTTTCGCTTTCGAGGGTGCTCTTCGGAACGTTCTTCGGTCGAGAGGACAACAAAACTTGAAACTTAAACCAAAACGAAAAAGGCAACAGGAGAGATTGCAATCAACAAGCGCGGTAAATCACTTTTTTACTAAGATTAGTTCCTACCCTTTGTGACCATCTAGACCATCTTTGTAATGAAAATTAAACTGTTCCAAGAACAAATCCATCGTAATTGTGCTTTCTCCACTCAAGATCAACGTGCTTATCGACGATCAATTAAAAAGACTTAAGTCAACCGGAGTAAGCTGTACCAGTTTTCGCCTTAGATGGTAACTGTATTGAAGATACTGTAATTTACAGGCAGGGAAATGTCACATAATTTTTGTGCACCCCAAGGTAAAGGTAGCAACAGACAGTGCAGAGAGTTTTTGTTGTCGAAGCTTTATCAGAAAAATTTTGTGGTCGTTGTTGCAGATGAGGCACAATAGAGTTACTGATTGGCATCTTGGTGTTAAATTTCGCATTGGAAAGTCAAATGGTTCATGTCATATTTTCATTTGCAAAGTTTCAGAAATTGTGGTCTACCAGTGATACGTAAAAATTATTTCTTCTCTTTGTAGTCTTTCAGCTGATTTGGTCACACAAATTCTCCTTCTTCCATAAGTTAATGGTTTAAATTTCCAAACCAAATGGATTGTGTAAATGCGGCAGGTTTCTTTTACAGGCCAAAGGACACAACTCAAGGTCACTGTAATAATATAATTTTATATGAACCAGCTAAACAGGGCCTCCTCCTACCTACAACAACTGTCCACTCCTATAACACCAGAAATTCTGCCAAGCTTAATTTCCACCGACCACAAGTTAGAACTAACATAGGCAAATTTACTTTTAAGTACTCTGCTTCTGTCATATGGGAAACTGTCCCCATGGCATTGAAAAAAACAAAAACTTTTAACAGGTTTAAGAAACTTTATAAGGCCCACCTGATCTCTTGTCAATCAAATAATATATGTTCTGTTTTAAGATCAAATATAATAGTATGTAATTATCTAATAATAATAATAGAGTTAAAAATAATAATAATAATAATAATAATAATAATAATAATAATAATAATAATAATAATAATAATAATAATAACAATAATAATAATTGTCTGCTTATATTTTGATCTTTGTTGTCACTGCTGTTGCTGCTGATGATGTGTTGTCCTTTTCCTTTCTTTTTGTTTGTTGTTGTTGTTGTTTGTTTGTATGTTGTTTTTTTGCTTTTTTTTGTTTTTATTTATTTATTGTTTTGTTCTTCTTTTATTAAGCTTGTCCTGTTTAGATTTCTTGCTCGGGTCAGTATATCTCGAACATACCTTAATTTACACAAATGTAATTCTCTCTTGTACATCCTAGGCTCTACAAACATTTCCTACATTTTCTAATATCTCAATAAAGCTCAGTGTCATTTCTTTGTTTACTTAAAAGTAGGTGGTGGTCAGCTAGAAAGGCTTCGCTACTTTGACCACCACACACATTTTATAATTTGTACTGTATTTATTTTTATCTTGTAATCATTTGTTGTAATACTTTTCTTTCTATGTTAATGTTGTGTAAATAGTGTGAAATAAATGAACCATGAACCATCCTAGCCCTAACACCATGCTACTGTCTTGGTTATATACCAGCAAACCAGAAAGACCTGTCCGTGTAAATGGTAGGCGCCCAATTATGTCCAACATTAAATACCGAGTACACCCTTGCTGTTTAAAAGGGTTTTTTTTTTTCTCAAAAAATTATGGAAGTTTGAATTTCTTCTGGGAAATGGAGGTACCACATCTGGATTTGGGATCTGAAGAATGTTTGGTTACTTGCAACATGTGAGCAAACAGAGCAAGTCCCTATGAGTTTCCCATTAGAGTTTTATTTGGTAGTGATGAGCTTTCCATTTCAGTGGTTCTTGATTCACCTTTATCACATAACACTTGAAAAGTTTTCACCTGAAATTTATGTTAAGTTTAGGGGACATGCCCCGTCGACTGCTTCTTTGATGACAAGTTAATAAAGGTTATAATTTTACACATAGGAGTCCACAGACTCGAAAATTAGAACCACTTAATACACAAGCCCAATAATATTTGACTCTTGATATGAAGAACAAAGGTCATTATCTGCATTTGATTTGCAAGGCACAATGAGCTGCTTAAATAATCATTGTTGTACTGAGCATTGCATTATTTGTACATGCATAGAGGATGATACACTAAGAATAATACAAGGTTCTTTAAGTCCAAAGCAGCTATCTTGGTGCTTGGACACTCACCTCTGATGGGATCCTTGATTTCAGCAAAAAAAAATAATAACAATAATAATAGGAAGGTGTGAAGGTCTTTTGGGCTCATAAAAGTAGCAAATGGCAGATAAATGGAAAACAAATAAAAAAAAATATTTCCACTATTTGTTTTCCTGTGCATGTCTGTGTGTTCTAATGAACTGTCACCCATTTCTGCAGCAAAACAACAGCTTTCACAGTAAGCTGATCTTCAGTAACCATGAATTCTTAAGTATTCCTTAACCATGGCCTTCCATAGCCAGGAAACAACATTTAATCAAACTGTCAGACACAAACCCACTGCAGAGAAGTGGTGGGGAAAAGAAACTTTGAAAACAGTGTCTGTCTTGGATGAAAATTCCTTGTTGATGCCAATTCCTTGAGCAAAACAAATTTTCTTGTATTGATATTTGCACCCATATCAGGTCCTAACTTTTCTTAATATTAAGACCAGCAACACAAAATTATGTTCAAGGACTTTTCACACAAGTACACAAAAAATATCAGAACAGTGAACCTTGAACCTTTAAGCCCCAGTAGTGATCAGTATCAAAATTTCTCCTAATATTTATCAATACACAATCAAGGAGAGGTCATGAGATCACCAGTGGTGAAATTTCTTGATATTTCAACAACCTCCCTATAATGCTACTATGAAAAATGGATATATAGAGACCAGTAAGGAGAAACTGTATGTTGACACTGAGGCTTAAAGGTTAAAAGCTAATAAATACAGAGCCATATTGTTGGTGATTATCGCACTCTGCTTCTTTTATGCTTCGTCCTTCCACCACCCCATGCGTCAAAAAGGGCTTAGTTACTTGAGAATCCCTTTTTATTCAGCCTTCTCATTATCCATTTTCTGGTAATTATATTGTCTTATTCTAATGAAAAGAATAACAACATCCCAGTGAATGACTACAGTTTTTTCTTAATTAATTGCATCTTTGTTCAGGGGGCACAACTTCAGAGTACAGCAAACGAGGAACACTTTCCTCAGTATTCCCTACAGCGAAGATTGTTGTCATGACAACAACAGCAACAGAAAAACAACCAAACTACAATCATACAAAGTTTGAATATGAAAGATTTATGGAGTACTACAAAGGCCCTCCTATCTTAACACAAAGTAATGTTGACCAGTTTGATTACATATTTTCGCCCATAGCAGATGAACTTATCACCACCAATGTCAAAAATTAAGCCTGTCAGCCTATTATTTACTCATCATTAGTACTGTGTGGATTTGGGGGTGCCTTTTTGGGTGGAAAGCTTGGGGATCACCAGTTCTACCTTACTCCCCAAATTCCTCAAAATGCACTTTTGGCTCAGTCTCATTCTCTACAGACTGACAATGAATATTATTTGCCACAATCTTTGGGAATGGGGTTTGATTCTCATTGTGTTGGAAGGATAATAATTTATTCATTTTGGTCTTCTGCAAACCATGGAAAGTTTTTTCCAAGAAAGTGGAAGAGATGGGAAGCCTGCTACATCAAAACTTTACTTTCACAACAATCATATTGGTGCAAATATTGAAGAAATGCAACCCATCATGACAGATTAGTGTAAATACCCCAGAAATCTGTGCAGGGGAAAATTTTTGCTTATAACCACTTTGGTTTTGGCTTTTGTGTGAGAAATGCAGCTGTTGTGATATCTGTTGTCCGAAATGACTGTCATTGCTCTTAATTATGTGTTGAGCTGTGTCCAGCTGTTTTAGCCCTTGAAGATATTCACATTACTGATAGGAACTTTAGGAACTTGCTTCTCCCTAGAAATCAGGTGGAAGAAATTAAGGCAGAGTTAACAAGAAATAAAGGAGAAACTGAGGCCAGTGATAACTATTTGTATCAGAGAATGTGCTAAGGATTAACAATGGAAGTAGTAAATGAAGTGTGTTTAGTACTTCAAGGACTCCATACTAATGATAAAATAATGGAGAAATTCCCCTATCTTGAAGAAAAGAACAATGGCAAAAAGATTCTAAAAACTATAAGTGATGTCAAATCCAAAGAGGCATGTCCTCCTTTTAAAACTACTTCTTTTCTAAAGCCTATCACAAGCATAGACCTGCAAAACATTAGGTGGTGCAGACATGTAAACCAATGTCCCCATTTTTATTTTTTTTTTTATATTAGAGGAAGGCTAGTTTTATATTTTGGATCCAAATTTTTTTTAACTCAGTAGGTGGGAGAGAGGGGATAAAATTAAACTAACTACACTTACATAAAGAGCCCTAATCGGTTCAGACAAGGTGTTCTCTGTTGTAGTACGGGTTTCATTACTATTATTTTGGCGGTCATAAGTCGGACATTTTTCATTTCTCTTAGCTGAGGGGTGGGAGGGATATTGATCTCACCAGCAGATGAATAATAATATTGTGTGGACACTCTATCAATTTCTCCAAAGTCCTATGAGAGATGTTGTATGGATCTTGAAGGAATAAGCACACTGGTCTGAAAGGACTAATATTATATTATGAAGTCTCTTACTCAAAGTCCAGTTCAATTTATAGAAGGAAAATAGTCTTTTAGCAGAAGACAAAAACTGAAAATATGCTAGCAAATGCGGCGCGCGTGTTCAGGAACTCAAGGTAAAGTATTTTGGGGAATTTATTTGCGTTTACTAAATAAATAATCATTTAAAAAAAAATCATTTTTTGTCAAGAAATACCAAAAAAAAAAAAAAATATATATATGACCTACCTCCATTTTATCCCCAAAAGTAAGCAAGCTTATATCCATCGTGTTGGAAACTTGTGTAATTTGGCAAGGCCGTTTGAACGTTACTGCAAACTCTTTTCGGCTAAAGTCGCTGTTGTCTTCCAAAAAAACAATTTCTCACTGTTCTCTCCCCACACAAAGGGCATGTATGTATTAAAACGTCGCATGACAATCTTAATCGGAGCGAAAACTTTTCCGTGTTTTTGTTCCTTCCCCGAACTGAGCGAAAACCAAACACAGAAGGAAAGAGCCAATCACAGAGCAGATTAGAATGAGGCATTTTTAATTCTGGTAACCAACCAGAAATGGCGTTATATCGAACTTTACCAGATCTCACATTTCGACATTCCCGAACCGACGACTGAGATCGGGGTACGAGATTAGGTAAGAAAACTATTCAAATCGGAATTTGGAAACTAAAAACTCAAGGTTTGTGTTACAATTATACCCTGTATTTTCAAATTAAGTAATAGGGTATATCGATTTACAAAATGTTCCTCACACATTATATATAAATAGACCAAAGTTTTTCACGCTTTTGGGAAATTCAAAATGGCTTTTTTATGCATATCGTCCTAGATCGTGACAGTTATCGAGGAATATTCCATTGTCAAACTTTACAAGGGAATTCCTCAGTAACCAATGGGAATCCAGTTTGTTTGGATCTCTGGCATTAACGTGAGGGCTGGTAATTCAGTAAAAGCACACACGTCAGTTTTGCGTTTCATGGCTCGCGCTCGGCTACCAAAGCAAAAACTCTGGAAAGTAGGGTTATTTTGAGATTTTAAAGTTTATTGCCCTGACAGTGATATATAGTTTTCTAATGTTTCTATAGAAACAGCGCGAATACACATTTCATTTTGGGAAGACCACCTGCGGAGGTTTGGAATATTCTTTATACTGTATTCAACACTCAGTTGAATAGTAAGCGAGCATTGATCCCATGAGCACCGGGAAGAAAATATTAAGTGATTTCTTTCAGAAAGAACATAGTATATTTAAAAAGTTTTTAGCGGCTTCTTTCAAATACACCGGAAGAGCTTGAAAAATTGGCCAATTTTTTCAAGTTGTAATTCATTTTCATCCTGGCCATCTGCAACCAAAGATATTAATTAATACTAGTTTCTGCGCACTGGTGGGGTGACTGTTGACAGGGCTCAACCATTATTTTGACGTTTCCATGGATTCAAATACATTTTCGACCATTCAAAGTGACACCAAAAGTAGCTAACATATGAATCTATCGGCAAGTGGTGAAGCTACTGCACATAAAACAAGGGGGTAGAAGGCGAAAAAACATTCAAATTCCCTGATACCTTTTGAGAGAACGATCAACTGCCTTACGCAACAAGAAGAAGTCGTGAAATATTAATTAAGAAAAAAAAAAACATAACCCAAAAAGAAGGAAGTGTCATATACAAATTCAGTTTTAATGTGTGACAACTTCCTAATTTGCATTTTAGAGAGAAACTAAATAATGGTAACAGCGACCAGGATAAACTAACATTAAAAACGTGTTAAATTTTACATTTTGACATATTAACCACTAATGTACAGTTTGGCAGTCTCAGATTAGAATTTCTGCGCAGCAATGCTCATTTTTAAGTTACCCACTAATTTTAAGTTTTCGTATTTTGTAGAATGCCTTAAAAATGTGCATGTACACTAGTTTTAACTTTAATTAGTATCCTATAGTTTTCGTCCACATTTGAGCATCCGTTCCTGATCAGAGGAGACTAGAAAAAGTACACTTGTTCTTCTTCCTTTCAGCCATTTGCCTACAGGCTTCTCTCCACCAGGTGCACAAATCTCCATGAAGTCAGTTAGCAGCACTTTTTAATTTTCAGTCTCTTGCGTCGCGTTGGTTCTACCGTTGACCTCAGTTCAAATTTTCCTGATTGTAAGCCTCCAAATACCGGCAACAGTTCAGAGTATCGTTGACGTTGCCTTTTGCTTCATCGGTTTGACTTTGCAGTTCCCTTATTTGTCTGTCCGTGAATTCATACTTTTCACATGGAATTGAAGTTCTCGTTAAAAGTTTTTGTTTTAAATCCAGACTCCTTATTTCTCAAAACAGGTCACCTTGGTTCGCGGTCATTTTGATGCAAAATTCAGCTCTTCCATTTTAGTCTTTAGGTCGGATAACCTAGATATCACTTAAGGACGGTGCCTACTATTGTTACTGCGCATACGTTCTGCGCATCTCGAGATAGTCGGGTTTCCTATGGGTAGTACGCACTAATACAGGGATATTTTTGCGCGGTTTAAAACTATGCAGAGAAAGCAGAACTTATTAAATGCTTTTGGTATCTCAAAAGAAAATTGGGGGTAACCATGCATTTTTCAGAGATAATTAAGCTTCAATTTAGGAAAAAATCCCATACATTGCTTTATATTTTGGCGTTTTTTAGAGATATTATTGCTTAATTATCTCTAAAAAATGCGTGGCTACCCCCAATTTTCTTTTTGGATTCCAATAGGCCTTGCTGAGATCTGCTTTTCCCGCATAGTCATAAACCGCACAAAAATACTTCGGTATTAGTAGGCACCGTCCTTAATCAATTTTGGTACCGAGGTCTTCCGTGACCATATCTCAGTGGTCAGATGTTTTAGCCGAAGAACACGACTCTTTAAATCTCTCCCTCCACTAGAGAAGACTCCGCCGAACTCATCGGAGATATAGAATTTCTCGGTCCTCCCTTTTTGCTGCGCAAGATGATCAACGTTCAAATTCGACCCCAGGTCAACAAAGCTTTGCGTCATTTAAGTCTCTCAGCTTAATAAATCGAACGCACATTCGAATTAACGAAGCATCCTTATTCAATCTTAAGTCTCGGTGATGCAGAATAATTTCTTTACGCTGCTTTTCATAATTTGGCGAATTTCCCGATGTCGCCAGCAATTAACTAAAGGATTTAACGATGAATTGAGAAGAACGATAGGAGTTGTAGCATGAATAGCCAACCACAAAGAAATTTGTGAGCTATTCGTTATCAACAATATTGAAGAACATAAATTTGAAAGATAACATGCGACAAAAACTACGTAGAAAACTACAGCATTGAAGGCGGCCTTTTTCTCTCGGAATAGTTTCATTGCTTGCGCATTTTGATGCTGAAGTTGACCGTGGATTTGATTCTGATGATGTCTTACAGCTCTGTAAATATGAATGTACGCTATTGTGGTCAAGACAAGTCTAACAAATTCATTAATAAAAATCACCATGGCGCCTCGACTATTAAAAGCTACGAAAAGGGAAGCAACGACTCCACTTGTTAGCCATATTGATACCAAGGCTATTATGACGCGCCTTGAAGTGACAAGTTCCGGGTATCGTAGCTGAAGAGTAATGGCGATGAGTCTATCGACAGCAATGGCGGTTATATTCAGAAATGATGCGCAAGCGAGAAGAGACAAAGAGAAATAACAAACAGTTGAAATTGTTGGACAGAGTAATTCAAAGTCATGGCCACCATTCGCTGCCATCCTTAGCACCACTGCGTACATTAATTGGGCGAACAATCCCACGGCAAGATCAGAGACAGCAAGACTCAGGAAGAACTTCTTAATATTAGCGGGCATCGATGAGGCTTTCCACAGGGCGTGAATAGCAAGAATATTTCCAACCGTTGCCACAGGAGAAAAAATAAAGTGTAATACACACAATGAGAGCAGGGACGTCTTGTGAAACTAAACAAGTTGTCCAAGTCCATTTAAATGGTAACTGCAGAACTCTTCGGCCATGGTGAACTTAATGATTCAGATCCGGCAATTTTTGATATCTGTTTGTAGCTCAAATGTGAGTTATGCTTACCAATCGACAGCTGTAAGATAACTGCATTAAATAAGGAATTAACACAACTACATACTGCGTTTTGAATAAAATGACCGTAAGCGAGCACGCCGTTCCTATTGGTTTAATCTCTGGCTTCTATATCTTTATGCGAATACCTCAAAAATTCTAAGGGTTAGTAAGAAAAAATAGAAAAAAATTAGTGCGTCTTTCTTTAAAATTTACAGAAACGTTCTTGACGTTTTTTAAACTGTAAATCTTAAAAGATTACTCGAAACAGGAGTATGTCTTTTATAAAAAAAAACGGCGTCTTGCTTTTTGTCGGCAAGTCTCTTAAAACAAAGAGAATAATTATTGTGGAAGAGCAGACAATGAATGAAGAGTTTTCAATCGAAATATGTGATACATACAATTAAAAACTGTCGCTTTCTTTTTGTTAATTGGAGAATATTGTCGTTTTGTTAATCGTTGGGTTGTTATCATCCGTTGCATGCGTGTGGGCTTCTTTTCATAAAATGTTTCTTTCATAATTGACTATTGCCGTTGTCATTGCACCGCTCGCGTCAGTGAATGCGTCAGTCAATTGCATGATGGACCCTGTTTATCGCCAAACATCTGCTCCTTTTGTCACTCATGCGATCATGATGCTTTTAATACGTGGAATCACTCACGTTCAGCTAGTGACTCCATACAGTAGAAGTTTTTCTTGGCAACAGACGTGTATCTGAGAACTTAAAATCCATCAATTGTTCGGTAAATAAAGGGCAAGTCTCACTTATCTTGAGATGGGAGGAGCTTAAAAACTAAACATCAATGAAAAGCTACGTGAAGAATCAATATTAATGCTGCTTAACCAATAGGTCTTAGTTGTTTTACTCCGTCATGTATATAAGTAAGTATCTTTCGAAAAGTAATCCTTAATTTGCTGACATCAGAAATGATATGACGGTTATTAACTTTTCAAATCAGGCGGCATATATTCTGCGCATGTGCAGCACGGACACAGATAATATATAGGAAAACAGTATTATTTTCATAACAATTCAATGGCAGCCATGCTGAAATGCAATGCATTGTGGGGCGTCGAAGGTAAAGCCGGCAAACAGATGAGTCTTTGTATGGGATTCTTTGAATTTCTTGGCGAAAACCGTCCAAAACTATAAAATTTTCTTGGTGAAAAGCACGTTATATTGTGATTAAGATTTTCCCGCTAAAACTGTATTGAGATTTTTCTTGCAGTGCTTTGGAGTTGTGTGAGTGTTAGCACCGTGGTCCCACCCAAACTGTGTAGCTAATATGTAAAAAGATACCGGGATAAACTACACATCACCAGGACCAAGAAAAGAAAGTTCTCGCAGACAGTGACGAAAGCTCCTGGTTCCATCGATCTAATCAACTTTACAAATCGGAGAAGAATCAAGAAAGGAACAAAGCAACAGTGTGCTTTTATTAGTATAGTTTTTCCCATTGCTGGCTATAATACGCAAACACAGAAGGAAAATAGGGAGAACTTAACCGCTACACCTTTCTCTAAAATTTCAATAGATTATTTTGTCACGAGTCTCTGCGGGGAGTTCCTACGTTGTGGTCCATTGGTCGACGCCTTTACCTCGTTGATAATTGCTGTAATAAGGTTTGAAAACTATACAAATCTTCGATGCAAAAACTCGGGTTTTGTGTTTGGCTGTCTTCTTTCCAATCAAATTAATTAATAGGCAACTGTTCCCTATTACAGAACCTTACAAAAAAGCCCCCTGAGTATTCTTCCTTTCAACACCTTCCATTCAGACTTGAACCTGTCCGATGAACACGTTGAAATTCGACACCTTTTACGTTAGAACCTCTTTTGTGTTTTCCGTCTCTCGTGTAGCTTTGACTTTTCCTTCTAATTTGAAATTTTCCTGTCGACGGCAAGTCTCCGAATATAGCAGTTTTCTTCGTATGTCGCCGACGTTGCGTTAGGCTTCATCTGTTCGTCTACGAATTGACAGTTTTCTCGAACGAAGTGAACTTCTCGTCGGACGTTTTTGTTTTAATTCAGGCTCGTTCTTCCTCTTAACATGTAACCTTGCTTTGCAGTCCTTTTACTTCAGGTTGGATGACCTAGATAACACTAAATCAATTTTGGTACCGAGCTCTTTAAATAACCATATCTCAGTTGCCAGATGTTTTTGCCGAAAAACGCGACTCTTTAAATCTCTTCTCCACTGGAGAATACTTCGCCGAGCTGTTCGAAAATATAGTATTTCTCGGTCCTTCCTTTTTGGTGTGAAAAATGATCAACGTTCAAACTCGACGCCAGGTTAACAGAGCTTTACTCCATTCAAGTCATTTAGCTTAATAAGTCACCACGCCAATTCAAATTTACAAGGCATCTTTATTCCATTTTATTAGTCTCAGTGATGCGGAATATTTTTTTCACTGTGCTTTTCATAATTTGACGAATTTCTCGGTATCGCCAGCAGTAAACTACAGGATTTAACGACGAATTAAAAAGAACGAAAATAAATGTGACGCCAAAAGCTAACCAAAAAGAAATTTGAGCGCCATCCGTCATCAACAATATTGTAGAGCAAAAATTCGGAAGATAACAAGCGACAAAAATTACGTAGAAATGCACCGCGTTGAAGGCAGCCTTTTTCTCCCGGAATAGTTCTATTACTTGCGCCTTTTGATGCTGAAGTTGACTGTGTATTTGATTCTGATGATGTCTAACAACTCTGTAAATATGAATGTACGCTACTGTTGTCAAGAGAATTCCAACGAATTCACAAATAACAAGTACAATAGTGCTGTAAGTATCAACAGCTACGAAAAGGGAAGCAGTGACAACACTTGCGATCCATATTGATATCAAGGTTATGATGACGCGCGCTGAAGTGACAATTTCCCGGTATCGTAGGTGAAGAGTAATAGCAAGGAGTCTATCGACAGCAATGGCGGTTACATTGAGAAATGATGCGCAGCCGAGAAGAAATAAAAAGAAATAAGAAACAGTTAAAACTGTTGGACAGAGTAAGTCAAAGTTATGACCTCCATTCGCTGCCATCCTTAAAACCACTGCGAACATTAACTGGGCGAACAATCCCACGGAAGATCAGAGAAAGCAAGACTCAGGAAGAACTTCTTTATATTAGCGGGCATCGATGAGGCTTTCCACAGGGCACGAATAGCAAGGATATTTCCAAACGTTGCAACCGGAGAAAAAATAAAGTGTAATACACACAATGCGAGCAGGATAGTGCTGTGAAACTGAACAACTTTTCCAAGTCCCTTTAAATGGTAACTGCAGAACTCTTCGGCCATGGTGAACTTAATGATTCAGATCCAGCGATATGTTTCACGATAAGTGTGGTGCCTATATTTTGTTCGTAGCTCTAATATAATGAGAGTCGTAACCGACACCTGTAAGCTAACTGCATGAGATAAGTTTTTAATACAACTGCATACTGCGTTTTGTATAATATGACCTTAAATAAGTGAGCATTATTGGTTTATTAAGACGTCCTTTGATATCTTTATGCAAATTTGGTAAACTTTCCGACGGAGTAAACATTTGTCTACGGTTCGTGTTTTGACAACAGCTTCTACTTCCTCTAAATACATGCCGTCTGTTCGTAACTCTCTTCAAACGTAGGCACTGATACTATGAGCGGAATATTAATAGATAAACGGACGACGTGTTCCATCGAAACTTGTCTTGTATACGATCTGAAAACTCTGGTTGTGTTTTTTTAGAATAGAGAATGTTATTTATTTCGCGATTGATGAAAGTAAAGGTACGATTATGTAAGGTTAAAATGTTTAAAGACCCTTTTTTGGTGTTTTTTTGATTAAAAGTCTCTTTCATAATTGACTCTTGTGTTGTCGTTATACCGCTCGCGACAGTAAATGCGTCAGTTCGGTTACATCAGGGACTCTGTTTATAATTGAGCATCTGCTCCTTTTGTTACTCATGGGGTTCAGCTTCTAATAAGTGGAATCACTCACGTTCATGTAGTGACTCCATACAGTAGACGTTTTCAAGGCCACAAGCTGTATCTGAGAACTTGAAATCCGCCATCATTTGTTCGGTAAATAAAAGGCAAGTCTCCCTATTTTCGAGATGGGAGGAGCTCAAAAACTGAGCATCAATGAAAGGCTACGTGAAGGAACAATATTAATGTTGTTTCCAATAGGTATAAGTTTTTTTTTACTCAGTCATTCATACAAGTAAGCTTTCTTCGAAAAGTAATCCTTAATTTGATGGCATCAGAACTGATATGACGGTTGTTAACTTTGAAAAGTATTCTGAAGCTGTTAATCCACATATGCAAATCAGGCAGCATATGTTCTGCGTATGTGTGGCACGGACACATATTATGTAAGAAAGGCAGTGTTATTTTCATAACAATTCAATGGCGGCTACCTGAATTGCAATGCATTGTGGGGTGTCCAGGGAAAGTCGGTAAACAGACAAGGCTTTGTACAAGATTCTGTGAATGTATTAGGGAAAACAGTCTAAAACCATGGAATTTTCTTGGTGGAAAGCCCGTTCTATTCTGATTAAGATTTCCCTGCTAAAATTGTATTAAGAGTTTTCTCGTAGTGCTTTGTAGTTGTGCGAGCACAAGGAAACCACCCAAACTGGATAGCTAATATTTAAAAAGATACCGGGATAAACTATACCTCAAAATATTTTAAGCAAGCAAGAAAAGGAAGGAAGGAAGGAAGGAAGGAAGGAAGGAAGGAAGGAAGGAAGGAAGGAAGGAAGAAAGGAAGGAAGGAAGGAAGGAAGGAAGGAAGGAAGGAAGGAAGGAAGGAGGGAAGAAAGGAAGGAAGGAAGGAAAAATTAAATAATAAATAAATAAACAGGCATTTGTGCGCCATTTTACAGCAACAAAAACTAAATATGGATCAGTTGATTTCACGTTTATGTTTAATATTATTAATTATGCCACGTTTCTATTTACTTCTTCAACAATGTAAGGCATAAACGAATTTGCTTTGTGTAACTTATTTTCATGCATACAATTATTACTTATATTTTTTCTTGTTCTGTATTTCGATATAATTTTCGAGATTTCATTAGATTTCATACAATTATTACTTATATTTTTTCTTGTTCTGTATTTCGATATCGGCGGCGTACATTTTCTTTACTTTTCCTTCGTGATATGAAACAGCACTGTTGTGCCGCAACCAACATTTTGTTCAGAGGTTCGCAGGTTCACAGGTTCGCTGTTCAACAAATGTTCATTTAGTTCCTGCTTAAGACATGTTGCATAACTACTTATACTGTACATATTAGTTCGATGTGAAAGAAAAAAATAAAGAAAGCATCTTTATTCCATCTTAAGTCTCGGTGATGCGCAGTATTTTTTTCACTGTGCTTTTCATAATTTGACGAATTTCTTGATATCGCCAGCAGTAAACTAAAGGATTTAACGACGAATTGAGAAGAATGAAAAAACATGTGACATGAAAAGCCAACCAAAACGATATTCGAGAGCTATCAACAATGTTGTAGAGCATAAATTCGGAAGATAACATGCGACAAAAATAACATAGAAATACACAGCATTGAAGGCGGACTTTTTCTCCCGGAATAGTTCCCTTGCTTGTGCATTTTGATGCTGGAGTTGACTGTGGATTTGATTCTGATGATGTCTTACAACTTTGTAAATGCGAATGTACGCTACTGTTGTCAAGATAAATCCAACAAATTCACAAATAACAAGAACAATGGCGCTGTGAGCATCAACAGCTACAAAAAGGGAAGCAACGACACCACTTGTGATCCATATTGATACCAAGGCTATTACGACGCGCTGTGAAGTGACAAGTTCCTGGTATCGTAGGTGAAGAGTAATAGCGAGAACTCTATCGACAGCAATGGCGGTTACATTCAGAAATGATGCGCAAGCGAGAAGAGATGAAAAAAAAGAACCAACAGTTAAAATTGTTGGACAGAGTAAGTCAAAGTTATGCCCTACATCCGCTGCCATCCTTAAATTAACTGCGTTCATTAACTGGGCGAACAATCCCACTGCAAGATCAGAGACAGCAAGACTTAGGAAGAACTTCTTTACATTAGCAGGAATCGACGAGGCTTTCCACAGAGCGCGAATTACAAGAATATTTCCAAACGCTGCCACGGGAGAAAAAACAAAGTTTAACACACACAACGAGGACAGAGCAGTGTTTCGAAACTGCACAAGTTGCCCAAGTCCATTCAAATAGTAAGAGCAGATCTGTTCGGCCATGGTGAACTTAATGATTCAGATCCAGCGATATCTTTCAAAATACGTGTGGTGCTCCTACTTGTTTGAAGCTTTAATGAGAGTCATAACCTACACCTGTAATCGAACTGCATGAAATAAGGAATTAATACAACTACATACTGCGTTTTGTATAATATGACCTTAAATAAATGCGCTTTATTGGTTTAAACACGTCCTTTGATATCTTTATTCAAATTTGGTAAATTTTCCGACGGAGTAAACATTTGTCTACGGTTCATGTTTTAACAACAGCTTCTACTTCCTCCAAATACATGCCGTCTGTTCGTAACTCTCTTCAAACGTAGACACTGATACTATGAGCGGAATATTAATAGATAAACTGGCGATGTGTTCAATTGAAACATGTCTTGTATACGATCTAAAAACTGTCGTTGTCGTTTTATAAAATAGAAAATATTATTTGTTTCGCGATAAATGAAAGTAAAGGTACGATTATGTAAGGTAAAAATGGTTTAACACCCTTTTTGGCGCTTTTTTATTAAAAGTCTCTTTCATAATTGACTCCTGTATCAGGTCATTATATACCGTTGCGTCAGTAAATGCGTCAGGGACTGTTTATTGTCGAGCATCTGCTCCTTTTGTCCCTCATGGGGCTTCTAATAAGTGGAATCACTCACGTTCGGCTACTGAATCCATACAGTAGAAGTTTTTCTAGGCTACAGGCGTGTATCTGACAATTTGAAACCCATCTTTTTTTCGGTAAATAAAGATCAAGTCTCCCTTATTTCGAGATGGGAGGATCTTAAAAAATGAACATCAATGAAAGACTATGTGAATAAACAATATTAATGTTGTATCAATGGGTATAAGTTCTTTTACTCAGTCAATTAAACAAGTTAGCATCCTTGAAGGGTAATCCTTAATTTGGTGGCAACACAACTGATATATGACGGTTTTTAACTTTGAAAAATATACTGAAGCTGCTAACTACATATGCAAATCAGGCGGTATATATTCGGCGCATGTGCGGTACGGACACAGATATAATACAGAGAAAAAGTATTATTTTCATAACAATTCAATGATGGCCATATTGAATTTTAATGCATTGTGGGGCGTCCATGGTATGGCCGGTAAAAAGGCAAAGATACTTTGTACGGGATTCTGTGAATTTCTTGTGGGAGAAAATCCGAAAACATGGAATTGTCTTGGTGGAACAGTGGAAACAACTCTGCGTTGTCCTGGCTAGAAGTGAGTAAAAATAAGACAAAACAAGTGATGAAGTTTTGGTTTTAAGCGAAAAAAATGAGACTTTTGCATTGCAAAAAACTGACTGCGCAATACACGGTTTCAGCCCTTTTTCTTTAGCCCATTATATTCTGATTACGGGTTCCCTGCTAAAAGTAGAGTACAAACTTTCGTCGCTTAAACTACCTGTTCCTCTCTTACGTGTAACGGGTTGATTCTATTAACAACTAAAAGTTTTCTTCCAGCGCTTTGGAGTTGCATAAGTCTTGAAGTTTGAAGTTTGAAATTTGAAGTTTATTTGCCTTTCTTTCTAATATATTTACAATTAATTGAGTGGTTAATGTATGGCGACGTGACATCTAGAAACCACCAGGCTTATAGTTGAGGCCACCTCGTACCTAAAAAATATATGCTTATATAGTTTGTGCAACAAGTGTGCGGCTTTGCCAATTCAGTTAAAAACTCTAGCAGTTTATACTTAAAGTTAGGAAAACTTAATGTCAGAGAAGTGATTGTAACAGGAAGGGAATTCCAGATCTTTGGGCCTTGGTAAAGAATTGTGAATTTTTTCAGATTAGTTCGGCAATGATGCACGCGATAGTTGTTGGCAGTTCTGGTGCTATAGCCATGAATTTGACTGTTTGTCAAAAACAAGTTGAAAAACAAAGAGGCAAAAGGTTGTTATGATAACAGTATGTAAATTTCGCTATTAGAAATGTATTGATTTGATAAATTTCTAATTTGGAGAATAAAGGAGCAGAATGTGCTCCATAGTCTGAATTGGTAATAGCTCGCACAGCCCGTTTTTGCAAACAATAAATTCTATTGAAGTTAGTTATGTATGCAGACGACCATGTAGAATTACAATAGGTAACATCAGGATAAACTAGCGAGTAGTACAAAGTAAGTTTAGTTTTTGAGGATAGATAGAAGCGGGACCTGAATAACATTCCAATTGATTTAGAGATTTGTTTACATAGATAGCTGATATGATCTGTCCAAGTAAGGTGCTCATCAATATATACCCCGCAAAATTTAGTAGCGTTGGTTCGTGTTAAAAGTTGGCCACCAAGGAAGAAGAAAAAGTAGTGGTTACATTTCTTCTGCCAAGGTTTGAAAATGAGATAAGTCGTTTTCTTTACATTAACCGATAATTTGTTACACCGTAGCCAAGTTTCAATATTTTTTAGTTCGTTAATTAGTACAGACTCTAGGGTATTAGGGTTGGAGTGAGAATAAAAAATACTAGTATCGTCAGCAAAGAGCAGGAGCTCTACCAATTCTGAGGCATTTGGGAGATCGTTTATGTATGTCTTATCACAGGGCACCCACCCAAACTGTGTGGCTAATGTGTAAGGTCCTTTCTGGTTTCTAACCAACGCTACCGTTGTTCAGATCACGAATTCCTCCTACATTAAAGATAAAACTTTCATTAAAGCAACCATTTTTCAATAAACTGAATTAAGGCTATTCCATTAAGGTTCGCGAGTAGTTAGATATATGAGGCTTTTGGAACACTTTTGAAAATATCACTGAATTCATACCTTTTTGGCCACCATCTTGGATTTATGCATGACCTTGGGATTTCAGCCTTTGAATTCAACCCTAACTCCTGCAACGGAGACGTCAAAAACCTAAAAACCTAAATCCTCGGTTTTTCAAAAACCTAAATTTTTATCCTCGGTTTTTCAAAAACCTAAATCCTCACTTTCATAAATGACACCAAACTGATCCCCAACTCACAAACAATCATCGATTAAATCCAACCAACTCATCAATCGCTGATTTGAATGATGAAGAAAAAAACCGGTTATAACCGGTTTTGAAAAATTATGTAATCTAATTTATATGAACAACCAATTTGATCATAATGATAAAACATATTTTATTCATCCAACATTTGAGAATTACGGAGCCTCAGTTGATGGTTATATAATCAATCGAAAAAGATTAGAACCTAGAAAAGGATATTTGTCTGAGAATGGCTATTATATAATTTCTCCGGGACGTAACAATACATGCCCCGCTCATCGATTCGTCTATGAGGCCGTAAATCAGACACATATTTCTCCTGGATTGCAAATAAATCACATTGATTCCAATCGCCAGAACAATTCAATTGTAAATTTGCAATTGGTTACAGCCTCTGAAAATATGAAACACATGCACAAAGCCAGAAAAGAATTTTTGAACAGTTCATATAATGAAGATGAATTGAGAGTTGTCAATAGATTAATGGAATTTCCACCAATGGAAGACAATGATTGTGAGTTTACACGCACAGAAAACAGGTTAATCAATAAGATGTATTACAGAATGTGTCACGATATGGATGACATTAATTTTCCACTTTACAATGATTAATCATCAATGAATACAAGGGTTGTTTGACTATGTTTGATGTATTTTTTGAGTCTCATACATTTACTATAAATTTTTTATGTTTAAGGTTTAAAGACAAAACGCGTATTCTTAAAAAAGAAGAAAAAAAGTGGAGAAAAATATGAGACCTCCAATTTCATGAAATTAAATGGAATTGAAGGCCTTGATGCCACAAACAAGAAAACACGATAAAAGGAGTCGATCTGGTACTCCGTCCACGCAAAATCTAGATATGGTTGAATCTGTTGGTGTTCAATCATTTAAGCAAAAACCAATCGGAAAGACTATTAAGATTAATGATAAAATATTTTATATACATCCAATATATACTAATTATGCATCATCTGATGATGGGCAATTATTTAACATGAAAACTAAAAGATTGTTAATGGGGTCAAAAACGAAAGATGGTTCAAGAAGAATTCTTTTGAACCAATCACCATTACCAAAAAAAAAAAATTGCATTTCATCGATTTGTCTACGAATGTTTTAATGGTGTATTACCAAATGATGTTGCCATCGTGCATATTAATGGAATAAAAGATGATAACAGAATTGATAATTTACAAATGGAATCTTCTATGAAGGTTGTTAAGGAATTAGCAAAAAATGTTAATACAAACATTGATTATGATGCTGAACTTTCAAATAAGGATAAGATTGCCATTGATAAAGCATATGCAAAAATGATGAAAACAATGAAACGACAAAATATTAATCCAGAAGATTTTAACAAATATTTTAATTAGTTTTTGTTAAGCAACCTGTGTATACTCAATGAGTGTATACAGGCCGTATGGCAAAACAAATAAATAAGAGATTGCACCCGTCAGATGTGCAACGGATATCTGACATGAATGTTGTTGACAGTCGACATTCATTAGTAAATCTGTCAAACGCACCCCGTAAAAATAATATGTTGTATTATAATATGAATAAATCTAATTTAGAAAAATTAACGAAAAATCAGTTAATTGAATTATTAATCGCTAAACAAAAACCGGTTCCAATGCCGAGAACCAAGAAAGTTACTCCAATTCCTTTTCCACGAAAATCAGTCAAACAAATGGTAAAAGATTATGAGAATACAATCATCAAGCCGCCAATGCAATTCAGAGATCGACCAATTGTTCAACCAAGAAACAACATTATTCCCCCTCCAAAACAATTTGCTGATACACCAGTCCCGAAGCCAAGGATGAAGAAAATGGCTCCAGTTCCGACACAAAGAACCCAAATCACAGAAGTTGCAAGAGCATTCAAGGGATATACAAAATCTTATGAAGTTGGAATTAAAAATGAAACAGATCCTTTGATTCAAATGAGTTCAACCAGATTAGCGATAGCTCATTTTATGAAACAATTATTAACTCAAATGAAAGGAATTAAATTTATTGAAACTTTGACAATTTATTTTGAACAACAAAAAGGAAACCAAACTGTCTCCAGAATTGGATATTTTAATAGTAAACCAAAAACAATAACTAATGCCAATGATTTTCAAGAATCTTTGGATGTTAATGTTGAACAAATTATGAATGATATTCACAAATGGATTAGTGAAGGTTCAGCTTGGATAATTAAATCAATCAATGGACATTACATTAATATTATCAAATATGAGCCTCTTACTGGAAGTTCTTACATTAAACTTCCAACTGAACTTCAACATTACAAACATGGATTGATAAATCTCAAGAATAAAGACAATGAATGCTTTCGATGGTGTCACGTCCGTCATTTAAATCCACGAAATGACAATCCACAAAGAATAAAAAAAACAGATAAAGCATTCATGCCACAATTGGATTACCAAGGAATTGAATTCCCTGTTTCAGTCAAACAATACAACAAAATTGAAACCCAAAACAATATTAACATCAACGTATTCGGTTATGAAAACAAACAAACTTATCCAATTTATGTTTCAAAAGAAAAGTTTGATGATGTATTGAATTTGCTGTTAATCTCAGATGATGAAAACAAACATTATGTTTATATTAAAAATTTTAATAGATTTATGTATCGAAAAACAAGAAATAAAAATAAGAAACATTTTTGTATGCATTGCCTTCAATGTTTCTCCAAGGAAGAAATATTGTTGAAACACAAGGAAGTATGTATTGAAATCAATGGTGAACAATCAATCAAAATGCCTGAAGTTGGCTCAAAAATAAAATTTACAAATTATAATAAACAAATGCAAGCGCCATTCGTGATATACGCAGATTTTGAAGCAATCACTGAACCAATTCATGGTTGTAATCAATCTAACCAACAATCTTTTACTGAAGCTTATCAAAAACACACTGATTGTGGTTATGGTTACAAAGTTGTTTGCTGCTATGATGACAAATATTCCAAACCAATAAAATATTATCGTGGAGAAAAAGCTGTTTACAAATTTATGCAAGCAATGCTTGATGAAGTCAAATATTGCAGACAAACTATTAAATACAAATTCGATAAACCATTAGTTATGTCTCCAGAAGATGAAGACAAATTCCAAAAAGCAACATCTTGTCATATTTGTGGTAAAATATACAAGAAAACTCCTAGGTCGGGTAATTCCTCCGGAAGGGGAAAACGTGTCAGAGATCATTGTCATATTACTGGTGAATTCCGTGGCTCGGCCCATAATCAATGTAACAGGGATTTTACAATAACTAACAAAATCCCTGTAATATTTCATAATTTGAAAGGATATGATAGTCATTTTATAATGCAAGAAATTGGTAAAATTATTGAGACCAATACTTATGTGGATAGAAAAGGTGAAACCAGACAACACAAAATTAATGTAATCCCAAATAATATGGAGAAATACATGGCCTTCATGTTGGGTTATAATTTAGTATTTATCGACAGTCTTCAGTTTATGAATCAATCATTGGCTAAACTTGTAAAGAATCTACCAGAAGATGCATACAAATATACCAATGAAGTCTTCAAAGGTGAAAAACTGCAATTAATGAAACAAAAAGGAGTTTATCCGTACGATTATATGAGTAATTTTGATAAATTCAATGATACTCAATTATCAACCAAAGATGAATTTTACAGTCAAATGAATAATACACA
>NW_028145449.1:3210000-3310000 GCF_977016875.1 Pavona decussata
AATCCGATTCCATCATGAATTAACTCTTTGTAAACTTCATCAGGTAAACCTGTGTTGTAATGTTTTTCATACAAATATGTGAATATTACGATACTTTTTATCATGCATTCCTGTCTGGGTAATATTGAAAGACTCAATTTACGGTGAAAATCTATCTTCGATGTTCGAATGTGTTCTTGCAATTCTGACAATTCTTTCATTATACAATTTGATTACAATATTTTTATTCATTATTGTCAGGTAATTGTATCCTAATATATTCAACAAAATACTTCATTGTCCAATCAGATGGATGATTGTTGAAGTAGCAATAATAGTTTTCAAATGACACATCAAAGAAGAATTCCAATTGATCAAATGATGATGACACCAAATCGGATTTGGAATGATGATATCTGTCATTTCTCCTGATATATGTGTTTGTCACAATAATCTCTTGCAATGTATTGATTCCTTTAATGTCATATTTACTCAATAATTTTATCCATGTGTAATTTGTTTTTGGTGTTGTACCACTTTTTCTTCCTATTCTCATTGCAACTTGATTGTTGAGAAACGTTACAGCTTCCTGAGCTTGTTGAGCTTTAAACTGAGCCATAGCTTGTTGTATTTGTGTTTCAACATATGGTTTGATGATGTCCTCATTGTTGTTAATTAATTGTTGGAGTGAAACTGCATGATTTGAATTAACTCCATCTTTTATCACCAAATGTCTGTTTTCTGTATCCAGGTGTCCATCATCATTCAGATGTATTGGTTCTCTATATTTGAATCCATCTGGTAAATTTTCATAAGTGACTGTAAATTCAATTTTATTTCCATTTTCATCAAGAATATGGTTTCCATTTTCATCTTCAATGTATGGCATTATATTAATAGTGTTGATAAATAAATTTCAAAAGTTCCTGTGACTTCTCTGTTTATAATTGGAGAAGTAAACCCTGGACGTCTTTTAAAAATCCCCATTTGAATTATCATGGGTTTGATTGTTGTATTTGTAGTTACAAAATTTCTCCCAATTTTCATATTAAATTGTATTAAATGAGAAAATAAAGTTTTACTGTTAGCAATGGCGACAAAAGAAACTTGGTATTGATTTTTTGTATTAATTACAATATTTTTTATTTTAACCGGGCCTAATGTTCCAAAATTGTAACCATGTACATTTTCAAAAACTCCATTTTTTATGTTGCCGCTAACAACACTTGAAGTTTCAATATTTGACAACCAACTTTTATTGTCAGCATGATATCTTTCAAAAAAATCAGAGTATAATACTTTCAATTCAAAAGTTCCATTAACAGCAGTTCCTGCTCCAATGCTATCCATGATTGATATTGAACTAATACTGACAAATTTTGTTGATTTAGGCAAAGCGAATGTATTGCTTCCACTTATTATGTTTCCAATTCTGTGGTATGTGTCAGTGTTGGTTGTTTCACCTTGTTTTTTCCCATTTATCAAAATTTGTGCATTTGCAACTTGTTGATTGCTTTGGAAAACAATGGAGTATAGATTGAAAAAGTTATTTCCATCAGCAGCGATTTGAAAATTATTTGTTGGATTTGTTCTTTGGAAAACACCACTGGCAATAGTTCCAGTGTATTTCGTTTTGAATAAGTTGGTAAAATAACCCAAATTCATTGCTTCAGAATCATATATCGGATTTATTAAACCAGAAATAATCTTATTATTCATATCCAAATTGACTTGCATCTCCATATCTCCATTTTTATATTCAAACATGACATTGTTCAAGCCATCATACACTCCTGGATAAACGCTATCTGACCAATCTTTTACCCCATAAACAACCAGTTGACATTGAACTGGAGTCGCTGTAGCTGTTCCATGCATCGTCAAATAGATGTAATTTGGAGTTTGTTTGCTGTTGTTATTGAATTGAACCAATAGCTTGCTATAAGCAGTGAAATCACGCTGTACAGCTTTGTGGATGTATGCTTCAGATGCAGTACATGATAATTGAATATTAGTCATTTCTGGTGGGTAGAATTCAAACACAATTGTGTATGTTCCAATAGCAAGAGTATAAATATTGAAACCTATCCTTGATCTGTAATCATTGCTTCCACTGTCTTTAATCAATGTGATATCATACGCTTTTTTATTCTGATGTGGGGATTGATTGAAAGCAGCTATTCCATTCACTGTGATATTATATTCTGAACTGCTTTCATCGGTATCTGTAAGATATTTGAATTCATTTGTTTTATGGCTGCTGACAAGATGACTTTGCTCCAATTTGTCATCAAAATATTTTTTGGTAGTAGCATCATTATCATCAGTTGGTTGAGCTATATCTTTGATTTGTTTATTATTCATATCAAGGTTTCCAGTCATTGCAACACTTCCCTCTTTTTTCAAATATACACTCAAATCACTTCCAACAGATGGTATTTTAGCTATTTCTGTATCAACATATGCTTTAGTGGAAGCATCATTGGGATTGGAAGGATTTCCAAGAACGATTATTTTATGACCTCTCATATCTAATTCACCACCAAGAGCATTGGGTGTTAACCTGTTGAGAAAGTTATGATCAACGTAGTGTTTATTAACAGCATCGTTATCATCAGTTGGTTGAGCCATATCTTTGATTTTATGATTGTCCATATCGAGGTCACTATTGGAGACTTTTTGTAAATATTTAGTATCACAGAAACCTAAATTAACGACATCATATGTATTTTGTATATTGGCTCCAAGATTAGTAATTTGTTGATTACCCATATCCAGATTTCCAGTCATTTCAACAGTGCCATCTTTTTTCAAATATGTAGATAAATCAGGTGATGGTATTTTTTTAATCTCATCATCGACATATTTTTTATTCGCCGCTTGATCGTTATTATCAGGTTTTAAAACACTAATATCAAAAAATGTTTTCCGTCCAGTAATATGTTGTTCTGTTGATGTAACCATTATTTCACTTTTAGCTCGTCCACCATGGCCATCAAAGTTTTTCAAATCTGGTATATTAAGATGAATGTTTTCATAAGACTGATGCTCAGTCAATAATCGAACATCATTGGAGCTACCAGCCCCGTCTGGCGTGTCTTGTAGATAAATACTATTGGTATGAACACTTCCACTGTTGCTGTAAATTACTGCTTTATTAGCTCGCACATCACCAGGAGCATTATCCAACAATTGTATTTGGCTCTTTGTGACAACATCATTGGGATCAGCTCCTTGTTTAACATTAACAAGTTTTTTGTTTTGTATATCATAATTTCCATTTGGGGTTAATTTAAACCCTATTCCTTGAGGCCCAGCGGCTCCTTGAAGAGGAACCGTTGTGAAAGAAGACGACGAACTATGTTCGTTGAATATTCCCATTTATATCATTTGGTTATATTGTTCCATAAAAATTCCTGTTAATTCTCTTCATGGGCTTATCAACATATAGAAATGAAAATGGCTCTTTGGTTGCTTTAATGTATTTATCCTTTTCGACACCCAACTCACGGGATATCAGACCTCTTTCATTGCTGCTAGGAAAGTCATAGACACAGAAATGAGAGCAATTGAGTCGAATATCTTTTGGTGTTTTGTAGAACGATTGGCTCAGATAAATAACAGAGCAGTTTTTGTGTCTGCCACGAATGAAATAATCAATCAATGGTTTCTGGTTTTTTTCACAAATAAAGTCATCAAATATTACTATCTTCTGGGCATCATCATCCTTCAATTCCTCCACTGGAATTATATCATCATTGCTACAAACAAGGACATTATACCCGACACTATTTGATATATCAGTCAATGTTTGTAGCATATCCTTGTATTTTTGTTGCTCCAAATTTTTGGCATATAAATGTATTCTATCATAATACAAAAGTGGTTTCATCAGCATATGGTACAATAAATTTGTCTTTCCAGATCCTGAATTACCACATATTAACATCCGAAACGTGTCACTTGGCATGTGACCATACAATCTTTTGAAATTAGTGTTTTTATCATGTTTGTCATAATTTGGGATTTCCATGTATATCAATACATTATATAAGTTGAGAAAAGTTAATATAAGTTAATAATATAATGGATTTACAGAGATTAAAACAATTATCTGAAGCCAAGATTAAGGCTGGAACAATAACCAAACAAGTTAGAGATACATTGAAGGAGTACAAGCATGATAAACAAGATTTACAACAAGGTTTATCAGAAACTTTCAAACCAATTATTAAGGCTCAAGAGGAAACAAAACAAACAATTGATGAAAAACAAGACAAACTGATTGAACAATTGGAGAAAAACCAAAAAGCGTTGACTTCAGGTTTGGAAGACATTGCTATGTTAACTTATCAACCTGAAACAAAACCACAACCATAATCACCAGAAGCAAAGCTACCAATTGGCTATCAACCAGCAATGTCAAATTTGGATGCTGGTTTTGATGATGATGAGTTCCAAAAATTGATGCAATACGATCTTGCACCTCCAAGTTCTGTTCTCCAAGCTTCTATGCAAGGAGATATTGACATCAAGGATTACGATGTTAATATTGGCAAAATGTTGAAAAAACTTGGAATAAAGAAGGGTCCTTTATCCAAGGGCCAAGGAAAGACCAAGAATAAAGACAAAATTGATAAAATAGATGAAGATATAAAATTATTGCAAAAATACAGAGGGCGCATTAAAATAATCCCAGAAGGAATGAAAACCATCAAAAAAGGTTCTGGTTATACTCAACCAAAGAGAAATGCATACAAAATATCATCTTCTGGGAAATATGGTGGACTCATGATCGATATTCCAAAATTAATGGGACAACTCAGACTTGTGGCAACAAAAGATAAACGCAAAGTTATGGACAAAAAGGTTGATTTCGATACAATCGATTTATTAACCAAGAGATTTAATTCAAAGAAGAAATACAGTGATATTGCCAAAATGGTATTCGATGAATTGAACCAACTCAGTGAGATTCCAATCCATAAATCCAGCAAAAAATTCAAGAAATTGGGCTCTGGTGTTGTTTATTTCAATGATCCTAATGATTTGATTAACAGAATGGAATTGCTCGGTGGATCCATTTTGGCTGGCAATAATGGAGTCAAAGAGGAATTTTCACAAATAGCCCATAAATTGAATCAACTTGGCTTGATAAACAACAAACAACTCATTGATTTATTGCAACAATATATAATCAAATAATATATGCAAGAAAGGGCGATACATATTTCATCTGTTAACCGACAAAAAATAGGCCGAAGTCGGCCTGAAGACTTTATTATCAAATTTGATCCACCATTGAAGCTTGACACAACAATGAGACATGAGCTAGCTGTTGATCGAGTTTCAATGACATACTCGTGGCATAATGTCAATGCAGGATACAACAATAATACAATAAAATACAGCCCAGATAATGGTACAAAATGGAAAACAATCACATTTGTTGATGGAATGTATTCATATGATGATCTTGATGATTATATCACTCAATCAATAATTCAAAATGGAGATAAACCATCTTCCAGCAAGGGCATCAATCTATATTTTGTGCTTTCATCATATAGAGTTGTCATTGAGCTAGACAACCAATGGAAGCTTGATATTAGAAACTCTAATTTTGGAGCACTTATTGGATTTGAACCAAAGTTAATTAACCAAACTGAACATGGGACAAAATTGCCAAATATTACCAATGATATTGACGTTTTGAACATTAATTGTGATATAATAACTGATAGCCTCAGTGATGGACGATTCACAAATACACTGATAATGATACCCACTGACAATTTAACAAGGAGTTATCCATTTACTTTTGAGCCAAAAAGAGCATTATTCAGCCCAGTTTCCAAATCAATTATTTCAGAAATGGGGATAACAGTGACTGACGCTTTGGGTCGGCCAATTGACTTGAATGGCATTGACTGGTTCATGAGCTTGATTCTTAGGTCTAGTTTAATATAATATATCAATATATGGTACGACAAAGTGAATTTAAACCACGTTTTGACCCAGAATTGGGTCGTTATGCGATGAAACATATCCATGGTGAAGGAATTATGGATGTTTTCAGATCAGTTGGATCAAAACTTTTCGGAAAAACAGCAAAAGAATTAGCTAAAAAAGGAGCCAAAACTGCAGCTGAAAAAGCAGTCACCAAAACTGGTGAGTTTGCTGGTAATAAAGCAGGTGATAAAATAATTCAATTATTGAGCAAAAAACAACCTTCCAAAACAAAATCAGTGACAATGAGCCAACCAAAAATGGAGCAGCCACTGACTGATTTTCAAATAGCTGAGAGAGTAAATCAGATGATATCCGGTGGAAAACTCAAAAGAAGGAGAAAATGAAAATAATGTAACATATCTGTATAAATGAAATCATTCAGAAATCCAAAATACATTGAGAGATATGAAGATGTCTTCTTCCAATTGGAGACACCATTGAATACTGGTAATCCAGGGAATAATAGGTCACAAAAGAAAGATGGTTATCGTTTCGTAGTCGATAACACAGGAGAAGTTACTCCATTTGATTGGTATAATGCAAGAATATCAGTTGGTTTCAAAGTCCAAAAAATGGACAACACTGCTATTGCAGCTGAAGACCATAATGGTATTGTAAATGGTTCACACAGTCTTATACATGATTTCGATGTAAGATTGAATGGTAAAATGGTATATGATTGTAATGATGCAAATCATTGTGTAAATATTAAGAATCTATTGGAATATAGTCCAGGATATGCTCAATCAACTGCAACCAATGAGTTTTTCTATCTGGATACAAACCGAAGTGCTGAAGAGAGACCTGCACAAGCTTTGTTCAACAAAGGATTTGCTGCAAGAAAAGCACTTTTGGGTCTATCAGTGGTTGTCAATACAGAAATACCATTGATTCGATACTCATTCTTTGAAGCATTGATGGATGAGTTATTACCATCAACAAGATTGGAATTAAATTTGCAGATTGAATCTGATACTATTCTAATATGGCAAGCTGGGGCTGATTGTCGTGTAATGATTACGAGAATGGAGCTTATTGTACCAAGAATAACTTTCAATTCAGAGGGGCAATCACTGTATATGAGTCAGTTTTTGAAGCCGCATAAATGGGTTTATTTGCGTGAAAATGTGGAAAGAAGCAATTCATCAACACAAAGAAGTGGTAATGTTCAGATAACAAGTGGTATTTCAAAGCCAAGACATGTGTTTGTTTTCATTATCAATGATGCAAATATTGGAGCACAAACAGCAAATCCATTTTTGTGCAATACATTCAATGTAGCAAATGATATGAAAATGTCAAATTGTCATCTATCAGTTGGAAATGGCAATGAATATCCTGATGTTCATTATACACCGGAAGCTGAACCAACCAGAGTTTACAGAGATATTCTCAAATATGTGCATGCAAACAATGAGTACAGTCAAGGAACTTTATTGAATGTCAACAATTTCAAAACAATATTTCCATTCTTGTATTTCGATTTAACAAAACAAAAAATGGATATCAAAGATGGTACCACAAAGTTGACATTTCCTTATGAATTATCTGGTACAACAAACGCTGCATATTCAGTTTATGCATTGACATTATACGAGCAAGAAGCTGAACTCATCCAGAAGGATGGCAAACTATTGTTTCGATAAATGGAATAAATTTTTAATGTAACGTTAGTTATATAAAAGATATGACAACTTATCATTCACATGGAGTAAACCTATCAATTGGGCAAAAAGATAAACTAGCAAAAGCATTAAAAAACAATTCAGCAATAACAATAAGATTATTATATTCTGAATTAACTGGACCGGATCAGCTGATGTTAACCAAAACACAAATAAATAGGCTGAAAAAGGCAATGCAAAACAAAACTGGAGCAGATATTAAAATAAGCAAAACACAGATACGAAAAGCTGTAAAACAAGGAGGCAGTCTTTGGTCATCATTATTCAAAATTGGGACAAAATTACTACCAATGGCAGCAAAAGCAGTTGGACCATTAGCTACTGGAGCACTTTCAGGGCTTGCAAATGTGGGAGTCAATAAAATATTTGGTAAAGGACAAGTTGGTGGTTTTCTCATTCCTCAAAATAAAATTGATCAATTAATAAAATACAAAGATTGGCTCACTGAAGCACAAAAGAAGCAAATTGTCAATGCAATACATACTGGTGGACGGATTGTAATTAAACCAACTAAGACACAATCAGGAGGTTTTTTGGGGACATTATTGGCTTCAATTGGCATTCCAATGGTTTTGAATGCATTAATGGGTAAAGGGTTGCAGGTGGATAGAAGTAGATCCAGAAGATCGGTCCCAGTTTTTGTTCCAAACACAACCAAAAAAGATGGTGGTCTGGTCCTACCAGTTAATTATAGGCCGCCTCCATTTTTCGGTACATGGGATCAGTATGGTAAAGGGAAAAAAAAAAACAAAAAAGGAAAAGGTCTGTTGTTAGGCAAAAACAGTCCATTCAAGGGGATTCCATTAATCGGAGACATCCTGTGAAATTCATAAATAAACCACTCAGTAACTTTGAACTCATTGATTGGGTCAAAAAACTCAAAATAAAACACTTCAGAGGCATTTACAGCAGAGATAATCTACCACAAAAGATGAAAAAAGATGAAGTTGGTATCATTAACCTGGATTCACAGATTGGACCAGGTACACATTGGGTTGCGTATCGAAACGGAGACAAATATGTAGAATATTTTGATAGTTTTGGGTTAATTATGCCAAAAGAAATTATGCAATTCATGTCAACAAGTGGCAAACGATTAATGTATTCAGGTGATGAAATCCAGGAAAGAGATTCAGTATTATGTGGCTATTGGTGTTTGTATTATTTATTTGAGAGACAAAAGGGTACAAGTATATTGAAAACAATCCACAATGCACATTTTGACATGAACAATCAAAGTGTCAATCATAATTTTATAATCCAATATTTTAAAAAAATATCTAATTAATTTATATAATGGTTGATATAAGATATTGTGAAGAGTGTGATGAATACACAGAATTTTCAGGAAAATTATGTTTATGGTGTACATTGGTAACAGATTCTGAGTCAGAGGATTATGAGACGGATTATGAGTCTGACTCTGATGATAATTAATCTAATATAGTGATGTAAAATGGTCAAATCATATTGTGTTAAACAAAAGAAAGAAACTGAATGTGTTCAGCCTTCAGGTTACAAGCAAGCCAAAAATGGTCGGCTCATGTTCTTCTGTACATGTGCTGAATGTGGGATAACTAAAACCAAATTTGTTAAAAAACAGGGAAACTAAATAGCCCCTCCGAAGGGGGGGGGGGGGGGGGGCATAATGGATACTTTAGCATCAACTGGTACTGATATGTTAATTCAACATGGATTACCATGGTTGGGAAAGAAAGCAGTTGAAATGGGTCGATATTATGGGTCTGAAGCACTTAGAAACCCTAAATTGCAGAAGAAAGCTATTGATTATGCTATCTCTAAAGCAACACCTTTTGTTCAAAAGACTGGATCAGAGATGTTTGATAAATTATCAACCAAAGTAAGGCCAAAAAGAAGGTACAAAACTGACCGAAAAGAACTTGATGGTGGTAATTTGAATACAATTTTGGAACAACTCGGTACACCAGGTAAGGTTGCGTCGAAGTCAATGGATGTTGTTGGAACATTAATTCCATCAACAAAGGAAGTCTTTGATAGATACAAATCTGGAGACATTGCCAAAAGTGCTTTTAGCACAGATACTGGCATATTATCGAGTCAATTTTGGTCTGGCAAGGCTGGGAAAAAGACATTAGAAAAATACAAAGATTATCCTTGTGAAAGCATGGTCAAGATTGGAAGCAAATATCACAATACACCAAGTTGTTCAAGCTATGATTCAATTGGTTGGCACCCACCAAATTGGGATGAGTATGAAAAGAGAATCAAAGGACGACCCAAAAGCGGTGGTTCAATTGATATACACAAAATGATTGGTAAGCTCCCAAAACCCAAAGCTGGGTGGGTATTACCTGGTCATAAATACACTGGTCCATACAATGATTTGGAAAATCAACTCAAATATAACCCCAAAACAGGGTAAATATTGGAAATATATGATAAACCAACAGGCAAAACAGATGCAATAGCCATGCAACATGATGTTGATTATTCAGTCTGCAAAGATGACAAAAAATGTAAATTAAAAGCTGATAAAAAGATGGTTAAATCATTGGATGCTGTTCCATATTCCGAACGACAATGGGGACATTGGTTGGCAAGAAATGCAATCAATACAAAATCAAAATTGGGACTTGGGGTTCCAAAAAACGTCAAAAGCCGTCGGGTAAAGAGGAAAACTGGCAAGAAAAATTAGCTAATGAGCTGCATAAACCCATAAGACGTAACTTTACTCGGCGGCGTGTTATTGTAAAGAATATTGATGAAATATGGGCTGCTGACCTTGTTGAAATGCAACAATTCAGTAAATGGAATAAAGGTAATAGGTATCTTCTCACGACTATAGATGTTTTCAGTAAATACGGTTGGATTGTTCCATTAAAAGATAAAAAAGGTGAGACTATAACTAAAGCATTTCAAAGCATATTCAAAGAGGGTCGAAAACCAAAGTATCTGTGGACTGATAAAGGCTCAGAGTTCTACAACAAACATTTCAAAGACTTGCTCAATAAACATAACATTACACTGTTTTCGACTAAAAATGAAGAGAAGTCATCAGTTGTTGAGCGCTGGAATCGAACGATTAAAAATAAAATGTGGAAACGATTCACTGCTCAAGGCAATACAATGTATCTGGATATTTTGCCTAAAATATTGAAGCAGTATAATAACACTAAACACAGTTCAATAAAAATGACACCGACAGAAGCATCTAAGAAAAAGAATGAAAGGACTGTTTACTTCAATCTATTTGGCAATTTAACACAATCGTCATCCCAAGCAAAATTTAAAGTTGGTGAAAAGGTTAGAATATCAAAGTATAAAAGAAAGCTGTTTGATCGAGGTTATACAGAAAACTGGTCAGAAGAGGTCTTCATTATCGATAAAATACAATACACGAATCCAATCACTTATAAACTGAAAGATCTCAATAATGAAGAGATTAAAGGGAGTTTTTATGAACCAGAATTATTGAAAGCCAAACAGGAGATATTCAGAATCGATAAAGTTATCAGGAGAGATTACAAGAAGAAACAAGCTTTGGTAAAGTGGAAAGGATACAATGATGCCTTTAATTCTTGGATCCCAATCAAGGATTTAGTCGATGTGTAAAAATAAATAAGCTCATTTCACGGCCTCACGAATATTCGATGGCGAGTCGATCCAATAACAAAATCTATTGTTGTGTGCAAGATAAATGATATTCTTACCTCAAAAAGCGTCTACAAACATCAGAACGATGAAAGTGGAGAAATAAATGTCCAATAAATCCCAAAACATGAATGATAAACATGAAAACACAAGCTCTTCGCAAAATGGCAACAAAATGGCCGACACGTGTATTAACAAACTAGTGTCCAGTCCGCTTTGGGTTGTGTCATCGTGAACATGCATGAAAGCGCATGCGCGTTAATCCAAATCAAGCAATATTACGCAATATACAGAAAAATAGCACCACAAGTGTAAAAATTTCAGAATTGAGTGTAATATATATAGGTAATCGGGCCATTGTTATATTAGTTCACAAACTCTGGTGAAGCTTTAGGGTGGTGTCAGTTGGCCCCTGACTGAAACCTGTTTGACGGCTTGTGCAGATGGTAAATTACTGAGTAGTGTGGGATGTCTTCCAGTAGACGGTACCTCCAGGGTGAGCCCGCTCAGGCCCTACTGGTTTACAGCGGGGTGCTCAGAGTTCGTCCCAGGACTCAACCTTGGTCCCAGAGGTAAACTGGGAAGGGACAGCCGTCTTGTCAGCGGCGGGAAAAAGACCTGGCTGGGGCCAGGCAAGTAAACAGCCAACCGAGCACCCCAACGTCTAGGGTTTTGTCCATTTTCGTGACAAGTCACACAACGTCACGCGTGACAGTAACGGCATCCAGTCACACAACAACCATAAATTTGAATTATTTATGATTATTTTTTTCTTCATTACAGGTTAATTATATCCAAATTGGTGTTCAAAAATATTGTATTCATCATTGAAATCAGCGATTGATGAGTTGGTTGGATTTAATCGATGATTGTTTGTGAGTTGGGGATCAGTTTGGTATCATTTATGAAAGTGAGGATTTAGGTTTTTGAAAAACCGAGGATAAAAATTTAGGTTTTTGAAAAACCGAGGATTTAGGTTTTTAGGTTTTTGACGTCTCCGTTGCAGGAGTTAGGGTTGAATTCAAAGGCTGAAATCCCAAGGTCATGCATAAATCCAAGATGGTGGCCAAAAAGGTATGAATTCAGTGATATTTTTAAAAGTGTTCCAAAAGCCTCATATATCTAACTACTTTCGCGGCGATACTTTTAGGAAAAAAATATTTTCAGCCAAATTAAAGTTGAATTATCAATTAAAGAACTTAAAAACAGACAACTGAAATCTTCAAAACTGCGCGAGAAAATGTGTAAAATAACTTTTTAAATGAAAGTTAACTAACCACCGAGGTATAACAATCTCCAAAACGCGTGAACTCTCCACTGACCTGTTAGCGAAAGAGTGGTTTATCCAGAAGCTTCTATTTCTCACTTGCATTTTTTGTTTCCATTGGCCACAGTGTCATACATTACTTGTCGAAAATTGTCGTTGACATTCGAAGGATTTTGTTGTCCTGAAAAGTCCTAAAAGTTACCAAAGTCCTTGACCACAAACCAGAGCGAAGCCAGGACCACAGAGGGGAAAAAGCAAATTTTGTAATGACAAAAAGAAAGTACTCGCAGACAGTGACAAGAGCTCCCGGTTCGATCGATAATGAACTTCACAAATCAGAGAAGAATCGAAAAAAGAAATACGTGGCGCTCCACTTTCCTTTAGTTTTTCCCTTTACTAGCTTCACCTCACGTACACAGAAGCAAAATAGGGAGACCTTAAACCGCTATACTTTTCTCGCAAATTTCAATTGATTGTTTTGTGACGAGTCTTTGCAGGGAGTTCCTTCATTGTTGTCAATTTGCTGTAATAAGGTACGAAAACTATTCAAATCGGTCCTTGGAGACTAAAAACTCAGGGTTTGTGTTAGGATTATTCCCTGCATTTTCAAATTATTCAATGGGGTATCTCGAGTTATCAGATGCTCCTCACACATACATAAATACACCAAAGGTTGTCAGGCTTTTGCGAAATTCAAAATGGATTTCTTATGTTTACACAACACTTGAATAGTAAGCGAGCATTGTACCTGGGATCTTTGTTTTTAAACGTGGAACTGTCACGGAGATTTTCTGTGTACTTTAAGACCAACAACTTGACAAAGTAACCTTTTTCTAACATGAAATTGCTCTCAATGAGCACCGGGAGGGAAACTCCCCCTATCTAAACCGCTTTTCTTTTTGTCTTTTCGTACCAGGGGTAAGGTGGGGGGGTGAGGAGTGATGATGTCATATGATGTGTTAATTACGTCATCATTTCTAAATAGCTGCCATCTTAGATACGCCATCTTTCATTTCTGGTTTTCCCCAAAAAACTTAAGGAAAGCGCCGAAACTAAGCAAAGAATGATCAAAACTAATAAAGAAACACTTACATGAGCTACGAACACAAAAGTTACCATAAGTTTCTTCATTTAAAAAGATCGTTCTATTTCTGAAAAAACTGACTGAGTAAAATTGTTTGCCATGGCAACATCAAAGTCAATAGAGACTAATTGACCACAGCGCATTTTTGCCAGAAAAATATCTAAAAAATTCCTGAAGTTTCACGGCGTTAGCACAGGCATAAAACAGTTATTCAGGTTCAAGGTCGCCGCAGGCGGAATCCGCCCCAGACCCCTAGGTCTAGAAAGGGATTTTTTTTTAAATGATTTCTTTCAGGAAGGACAAACTATATTTAGCCAGTTTTTTTAGTGGTTCCTTCAAAATACACAGGAAGAACTCGAAAAATTGACCAATTTTTTCAAGTTGCAATCCATTTTAATTCTTGCCATCTGCAACCGAAGATACTAATTAACACTAGTTTCTGTAAACTAGTGGGGTGACGGTTGACACGACGTAACCATTATTTTGACGTTTCCATAGATATGTTTTTCGCCTAATAGTATTCAAAGCTACATCTATCGGCCAACGGCAAAACTACTGTAGACAATACATAACGAGAAAAGGAAGAAAAAAGGCGAAAAAACGTTAAAATTCCCTAGCCTCATACCTTTTGCGAGAACAGTCAACTGCCTTACGCAATATTTATTCCCAGGTCCTTAACCAGACTGAGAAAATGGGGAAAATTCGTGACATGTTAATAAAAAACGGGTAACCCCAAAACAAGGAAATGTCAAAAACAAATAAATTCTATTATAGCGCGACTTCGTGATTGGCATTCGAAGATTAACTAAATAATCACAATAATGACCAAAATAAACTAACATATGCGTTACATTTTGCATTTTGACATATTTACCATCAATGAACAGTTTATAGGTCAGGAGTCCAGGGGCGTAGCGTGGGATTTTGAAGATGTACGCACGATAATAAATTTTTCGTTAGCGCCTTTGGCGCTGTCAACTAGGGGGGTCTGGCGGCATGCTCCCCCTAAAAATTTTGAAATTTAGGGTCTCGGAAATGCCATCTCCCGGTTGTTCTCGGGGCATTTTCAATAAATAATGCAGCAAAAATCCAGCAGAAAGTTGTTTATTTTAACCATTTCCCTAGTGTTTTCTGTGAGCTACACTGTGCCGAAAAGAAAAAAAAAAATACAAAAACAATGATAACAGGTCACAAGCAAAGGGCGAGGCGTCGAAACTTGAGACGGGCAACTTCCGTTACCAACCTGTCAATATCCACGTTCTTATGTCTATGTATATGAAGGATTGCTAGAGAGCTTAATCTTTCGTCCATCATCGTAATAGTTATTAGTGGCCAGCACTGAATGATTAATGCTTGGATAATGGGAATTCTAATAAAAAACGCCCGTATAATGTGAAAATATGAAATTATTACCCGGCAAATTTAATGAGAAATTTTTTTTTTCTCAGATCTCAACTGTACGCACGGGCGTACGTGCGTATATGGACGCTACGCCCCTGGGAGTTGCTTAGCTTCAATGCTTATTTTTTAGTTTCTCTACTTATTTAAAATTTTTGCAATCATTCTTAGTTTTTTAAGGAGATCCTCATACCATCAGTTTATTCTTGAGCCCTGTTTTCCCCCATACTTGAGCACTAGTTCGCTACCACAGAACCTTAAAAAAGCGCACTTGGTATTTTTCCTTCCAACCACTTTCTATCAGGCTTTAGCTCCGTTCCGATACACAACTTGAAATTCGACACTTTTCGAGTAAGCACCTCTTTTGTATTTTCCACCTCAAGTGAAGCTTTGGTTATTCCTTCTAATGTCAAATTTTCCTGTCGACTGCAAGTCTCCAAACATAGCAATTTCAGTTCTACGTATGTCGTCGACGTTGCTTTAGGCTTCATTACTTAGCTTTGTCTACGAATTCACAGATTTCTCAATCGAAGTGAAGTTCTCTTTTAAAGTTTTAATTCAGGTTCCTTCAACCTCCAAACTTGTCACCTTGAGGTGCAGTTCATTTACTCCAAAGTTCAGTTCTTCCATTTTAGTCTTCAGGTCAGATAACCTAGATAACCATATCTCAGCTTCCAGATGTCTTAGGCGAAGAACACGACTCTTTAAATCTCTTCTTTACTGGAGAAGATTACGCCGAACTGGTCGAAGAAATAGTATATCTCGGTCATTCTTTTTTGGTGTGAAAAATGATCAACGTTTAAATTCGACGGCAGGTTAACAGAGCTTCACGTCATTCACGTCCTTTAGCTAAATAACTCACAATGCAAGTTCGAATTAACAAGGCATCTTTATTCCATCCTAATTCTCGGTGATGCGGAATATTCTTTTCACTGTGCTTTTCACAATTCGACGAATTTCTCGATATCGCCAGCAGTAAACTACAGGATTTAACGACGAATTGAGAAGAACGAAAAGAAATGTGACGTGAAAAGCCAACCAAAAAGAAATTTGAGAGGTATCTGTTATATACCATATTGTAGAGCAAAAATTCGGAAGATAACATGCGACAAAAATTACGTAGAAATGCACAGCGTTGATAGCGGCCTTTTTCTCCCGGAATAGTTCCATTGCTTGCGCATCTTGATGTTGAAGTTGACTGTGGATTTGATTCTGATGATGTCTTACGGCTCTGTAAATATGAATGTACGCTACTGTTGTCAAGAGAATTCCAACGAATTGACAAATAAATACTACAATGCCGCTGTAAGTATGAAAAGCTACGAAAAGGGAAGCAGCGACTGTACTTGTGAGCCAAACTGATACCAAGGCTATTATGATGCGCTCTGAAGTGACAAGTTCCTGGTATCGTAGGTGAAGAGTTATAGCGAGGAGTCTATCTACAGCAATGGCGGTTACATTCAGAAATGATGCGCAAGCGAGAAGAGTTAAAAAGAAACAACAAACAGTTAAAATTGTTGGACAGAGTAAGTCAAAGTTACGTCCTCCGTTCGCTGCCATCCTTAGGACCACTGCGTACATTACCTGGGCGAACAATCCCACGGCAAGATCAGAGACAGCAAGACTCAGGAAGAACTTCTTTATATTAGCGGGTATCAATGGGGCTTTCCACAGGGCGCGAATAACAAGAATATTTCCAACCGTTGCCACCGGAGAAAAAATAAAGTGCAATGCACACAATGAGAACAGGGAGGTCCTGTGAAACTGAGCAAGTTGTCCAAGTCCATTTAAATGGTAACTGCAGAACCCTTCGGCCATGGTGAACTTAATAATTCAGATAACACAATCGTAAATCGCGTTTTGTTTTATATAATCTTAAATGAGCCCGCGCTTTATTGACTTAAAACCATATTTTCTATATCTCTATGCAAACACGGTGACATGTTAATAAAAAACGGGTAACCCTAAAAGAAGGAAGTGTCAAAAAACAAATTAATTCTATTATAGCACAAGTTTGAAATTGTGATTTTAGAGATTAACTAAATAATCGTAATAACGGTCATCTCCCTTAAGCAAAATTTATTCCCAGGTCCTTCACCGGATTGAAAAAATGGGGAAGAGTCGTGACATGTTAATAAAAAACATGTAACCCAAAAAGAAGGAAATGTCAAAAAACAAATTAATTCTATTACAGTGCGACTTGGTGATAGGCATTTTAGAGATTAGCTAAAGAAACATAATAACGACCAAGATAAAGCGAACAGATGCGTTGTATTTTACATTTTGAAATATTTACCATCAAATAACAGTTTGTCGGCCTCAGAGTGGCTGAGCTTCAATGCTCATTTTTGAGTTTCTCCACTGATTTGAAATTTTTGCAATTATTCTTAGTTTTTTAAGGAGATCACCATACACAGTTTACTCTTGAGCCCGGTTTTCAACCATAATTGAGGCTTGGTTGTCTATCAGAGAACCTTATAAAAATGCGCACTTGGTATTTTATCTTTCAACGACTTTCTTTTTGGCTTTAGCCCCGTTCCGATTCACACATTGAAATTCAACACTTTTTGAGTCAGCACCTCTTCTTGTATTTTCCAATTCAAGTGAAGCTTTGGTAATTCCTTTTACTTTCAAATTTTCCTGTCGACTGCAAGTCTCTAAGCACAGCAGTTTTCTGTGTATGTCGTCGACGTTTAGGCTTCATCACTTTGTTTACGAATTGACAGTTTTAATTCAGGTTCCTTCTTCCTCCAAACAGGTCACCTCGCTGTACAGTACACTGCAAAATTCAGTATTTCCATTTCAGTCATCAGGTCGGATAACCTAGATATCACTAAAATTAATTTTGCTACCGAGGTCTTCCATAACCAAATCTCAGTTGCCAGATGTTTTAGGCGAAGAACACGACTGTTTAAATCTCTTCTCCTCAGAAGAAGACTCCGCCCAACAGATTGAAGAAATAGTATTTCTCGATCCTTCCTTTTTGGCGTAAAAATATCAACGTTCAAATGCGACGTCAGATTAACAGAGCTTTATGTTATCCAAGGCATTTAGCTCAATAAGTCCCAATACAAATTCACATTAACAAGGCATCTTTATTCCATCTTAATTCTCGGTGATGCGGAATATTTTATTCACTGTGCTTTTCATAATTTGACGAATTTCTCGATATTTCCAGCAGTAAACTAAGAGATTTAACAACGAATTGAGAAGAACGAAGAAAAATGTGACGTGATCGGCCAACCAAAAAGAACTTTGAGCGCTGTCTGTTGTTAAGAATATAGCAAAGCAGAAATATGGAAGATAACATGCAAAGAAAACTACGTAGAAATGCACAGAATTGAAGGCGGACTTTTTCTCTCGGAGTAGCTCCCTTGTATGCGCATTTTGATATTGAAGTTGACTGTGGATTTGATTCTGATGATATCTTACAACTCTGTAAATGCGAATGTACGCTACTGTTGTCGAGAGAATTCCAACAAGTCAACGATAACAACTACTATGGCATTGTGTATATCAAGCGAAACGAACAAAGAAGCAGCGGAGCCACTGGTGAGCCAAACTGATAATAAGGCTGTTATGACGCGCTTTGAAGTGACAAGTTCCTGGTATCGTAGGTGAAGGGTAATGGCGAGGAGTCTATCGACAGTAATGGCAGTTACATTCAGAAATGATGCGCAAGCGAGAAGAAACAAAGAGAAATAACAAACAGTTAAAATTTTTGGACAAAGTAAGTCAAAGTCATGACCTCTATTGGCTGCCATCCTTAGCACCACTGCGAGCATTAACTGAGCGAGCAATCCCACGGCAAGATCAGAGACAGTAAGACTCAGGAAGAACCTTTTTATATTCGCAGGTATCGAGGCGGCTTTCCACAGGGCGCAAATTGCCAGAATATTTCCAAACGTTGCCACCGGAGAAAAAATAAAGTTTAACAGACACAACGAGTACACAGCAGTCCCATGAAACTTCGAAAGTTGTCCAAGATCCTTCAAATTGTAATCGCAGAACTCTTCAACCATGGTGAACTTAATGATTCAGATCCAACCATATATATTTTACAATAAGCGTAGTGCCCCTATTTAATCGATCAGGGTATTCCTGTGAAACTGAACAAGTTGACTAAGACCCTTCAAATAGTATGTGCAGAACTCTTGGCCATGGCGAACTTGTTGATTCATATCCGACGATATGTTTCGCAATGAAAATGTGCCACCATCTGTTTGTAGCTCCAATCTGAGGTCTTCCATAACCATATCTCAGTGGCCAGATGTTTTAGCCGAAGAACACGACTCCGGTTTAAATCTCTTCTCCGCTGGAGAACTGTTCGAAGAAATACTGTTTCTCGGTCTTTCCTTTTTGGTGTGAAAAATGATCAACGTTCAAATTCGGCGTCAGGTTAACAGAACTTCGCTCCATTCAAGTCCCTTTGCTTAATTAGTCAAAATGAAAATTCGAGTTGACAAGGCAGCTTTTTTCTATCTTAATTCTTGGTGATGCCGAATATTTTTTTTACTGTGCTTTTCATAATTTGACGAATTTCTCGATATCGCCAGCAGTAAACTACAGGATTTAACGAGGAATTAAAAAGAACGCTAAAAACGGTGACGGCAAAAGCCAACCAACAAGAACTTTGTGAGCTATCCGTTATCAACAATATTGTACAGCAAAAACTCGGAAGATAACATGCGACAAAAATTACGTAGAAATACACAGCGTTGAAAGCGGCCTTTTTCTCCCGGAATAGTTCCATTGCTTGCGCATTTTGCTGCTGAAGTTGACTGTGGATTTGATTCTGATGATGTCTAACAACGCTGTAAATATAAATGTACGCTACTGTTGTCAAGAGAATTCCAACAAATTCACAAATAACAATTACAATGACACTTCGACTATTAACGGCTACGAAAAGGGAAGCAGTGACAACACTTGTGAGCCATAGTGATACCAAGGCTATTATAACGCGCCTTGAAGTGACAAGTTCCTGGTATCGTAGATGAAGACCAATAGCGAGGAGTCTATCGACAGCAATGGCGGTTACATTCAGAAATGATGCGCAAGTAAGAAGAAACGAAGAGAACCCCAAAACAGTTAAAATTGTTGGACAGAGTAAGTCAAAGTTATGACCTCCATTCGCTGCCATCCTCAACACAACTGCGTACATTAACCGGGCGAACAATCCCACGGCAAGATCAGAGACAGCAAGACTCAGAAAGAACTTCTTTATATTAGCGGGAATCGATGAGGCTTTCCACAGGGCGCGAATAAGAAGAATATTTCCAAACGTTGCTACGGGAGAAAAAATAAAGTTCAACACACACAATGAGTACACAGCATTCCCAGGAAACTTCAAAAGTTGTCCAAGCCCCTTCAAATTGTAATCGCAGAACTCTTCGGCCATGGTGAGCTTAATAATTCAGATCCAGCGATATGTTTCACAATGAAAATGTACCACTATCTGTGTAGGTCTAATGTGAGTCAAAATTACCAATCGAGAGCTGTAAGTTAACTGCATTAAATAATGAATTAACACAACTACATACTGCTTTTCGGATAATATGAGCTTGAGTGAACACGCAGTTATTATTGGTTTAATCTCTGGTTTCTATACCTTTATGCAAATACCTTAAATATTCTGACGGTTATTAAGAAAAATAGAACAAAAATCGATAGGTGCGTCTTTCTTTAAAATTTTCTTTAAGTTTAAGATGACTTTAAATAGGAGTATGTCGTTTATAAACAATGACTTCTAGTATCTCCAGATGTTTATCGGCGGTCGGTAAGTCTCTTGGAACAAAGAGAATATTGTGGACGGGCCGACATTGAAGGGTGTTCAATCGAAATATGTCACACACATACGATTAAAACTGTCGTTTTTTTTTTTGTTAATTGGAGAATATTGTCGTTATACTAATCGTTGGGTTATTATCACCCTTTGTATGCGTGTAGGCTACTTTTATAAAATGTCTTTTCATAATTGACTCCTGTGTTATCGTTATACCGCTGGCGTCAATGAATGCGTCAGTAAATTACATGATTGACCCTGTTTACCGTCGAGCATCTGCTCCTTTTGTCGCTCATAGGGCTTTTAAAAAGTGGAACTACTCACGGTCGGCTTGTGAGTCCATACAGTAGATGTTTTTTCTAGACCTCAGGCACGTATAGAACTTGAAATTCGTATTTTATTTAGTAAACTAGAAGCAAGTCCCCTAATTTCGAAATAAGGAAGAGCATAACAGATGAACACTCAAGAAAAACTATATAAAAGATGACTGTTGCTTCGAATACACATGTAAGCTTCCCTCGAGAAGAAATCCTCAAATGGTCGCAGCATTCAGAGTTGAAAATGACGGTTATTAATTTTGTAAAGTATTCTGAAGCTGTCTATCGATCGACATATGCAAACTAAAAAAAGCGACGTATATGACATGTCTAAATAAAAAAATCCTGAATTTACAAAAATTTATCTTTGCTATTTTAAAACACAAGAATCTCAAACTCCCTTAAAACTAATTTTAAGGTGCTCTTTCCAACAATGCCAATTGTGTTAAATTTTTTGGCCTACGTTACACAAAAACCTGCAACAACAACTTAAGGTTGTGACAGTGATTTTTAATCGAAAGATGATCTGATAGATTGCGTGACATTTCTTACTAGAACTTCAGAATATACCGGTATTTCAGAATAAACAATATTTCTTGTCAGGAGCTCACTACAAGTGGAGAAATTCCCACAAACTACTTCTTTTAATACAAGACTTCTCAATAATAGGGAATTTTTAGAGGAAATTTCTTAATTGAGAGTTTAAGGGTTGGAATTTTTTTTTCATAACTAACTTATACGATAGCGATTGGATGAATGATCGTGATGTCAGAATATTACACATTCGCACTAAACGCATGCTAAAAATAATCTAATTTACAGCAAGCGGCGTCGCTAGGGGCAGGGGGGGGGGGGGGACGTGGAAGGGGGGGGGGGGGGAGGCGAGAGTGCCAGAATCTCAGTTAATCGTAGCCGCCATGTTGAATTTGACTAATTTTTATCCGCTTTTAAAGTCCAAGATGGTGGCTATAGCATGCACGGCGCTGCAAATACTAAGAACTCCCCTTCAAATGATTCCTCTTATTTTTAATTTTTCACAGTGGTGACAACCTTTAAATTAAAAGTCTACAATGACAATAAATAAAGGATATTTATTTAATATAACAATAAGGAGCTTAATATGGACCTGCATATGTGGTGCAGTTTACAATTGATTATGAAATTGTTTTTCGGTTGAAATTACTATAAATTTACCTGTACGGGAGTTGGTATATTTCTTAACAGTGTCACTAGTACAAATTGCAGAAGAATATATCAAAGACGCGTACGAACTAAATTTGGGTTTGAATGGCGGTACACACCACATGAGAGGATGTTCTCCATATACAGAACCTGTCTTTTTCAAGATCTCATAACGCTTTGTTCGATCACGTTCTGGTATCAACAAACACAATTTGCTGCGCAATTTCGCAGTGAATTTAGCCGGAATTTACAGCAAATTTGGCTCCTCTGCGCCCGAGTGACGTACTTCTCAAAAATCATCTTTGCAAAGTCCTAGAGAAAACCAAAGTCTTTGGACACGAAATAGAGCAAAGCCAGGACCACACTCGAAAACAGGAACAAAAAAAAATTTTTTTTGCGATGAGAGCAGAAAGTTCTCGTAGACAGTGACAAAAGCTCCTGGTTCGATCGAATCAACTTTACAAATCGGACAAGAATCAAGAGAGGAACAAAGTAACAGTCCGCTTTCATCAGTTTAGGTTTTCCCATTGCTGGCTATAATATGCGAACAAACAATGTAAATAGGGAGAACTTAAAGTGCCCATATCGGAATTTTTTTTATTTTCTTATCTGAATCTAAACATCACCCTAAGAACTTCAGTGAAAAAATTTTTTGATTTGCATAAAACGCGAATTTTTTATGAATTTTATAAGACGTTCAAATTTGCCGCCATTTGGCCCACCATTCGCATTAGTCTCCTCTCGGTTTAGCAAGAGCTGTGACGTAGATTCAGGAACACGTGACTTCAGCCTTTCTCTGGATCTCACTGAAAACAAGTCGCGGTATTTCTGCACGTTTCTCGAAAATGCCGGAAAGATGTGTTGCAGCGAGAAGTGGATACATCAAAGACGAAGCGAATGGAATAAGCATGCACAGGATTCCTTTCTTTGGCACCACATGCCCGCAAAGACTGAGGAGGCGAAAGAAATGGATCGATTTTATGCTGGAGCGGAGGAAGATGTGGACGCGCGCCTGGAATCGTCCTTGTGCTCGATGCACTTCAATGACGAGGATTTCACAAGGCTGATGAATTCAGGTTTAAACTTAAAACGTGAACTGAAGTAGGATGACATCGCGTTTGTGTTTATCCTTTAAAACAGCTAAGCGAAAGGAAGACGAAGACCAAGAGCCACCTTCGAAGAGGAGCAGGGAAAAGCGAATGGTAAGCTTTCGATGCCGAATATTCACAGCCGCTTGTGACATTCTAAGCGTTGTAACCTTCTGAGGTTTATAGTTTGACCTCACTGTTAACTCAGTCGCAAGTTTTATAAAATGAAGCGTAATTGTTTTGGTTTATATTCTCATAGATCGTGAGATCCGCGAAGTTTCGTAGAGACCAAGCTTTCAAAAAATACTAGCACAAATGCTACCACTGATGTAAATAGATCGATGCGAGAACAGTCGCACTCGGCGAACACAGAACACATTGTAAACCACGATGTAGATAAGGTAGATAAACTGCAGCAAGAATTCAACGAGCTCAAACAAATATTGTACACACATGTGTTGCAGAATTCTGCAAACAATAAAAATGTTGAAAAGTATAACAGCGTTATCTCTTAAAACCAAACCACCACAACGGGGGTTCAAAATAAAAAAAGGGCACAAAACAAATAACAAGCGCAAAGAGCGCAGAAAAAAAATTGGCTAAAAAACGGATTGAGACACAAAGAGAAAAACACGAGAAATTCATGAAGAATTTTTCAAACAAACAACTTAGCGACAGCCTGTTAGCGTTATTTCTAAAGGGCTCAAATTTGTCCCGACACCGGTGACAGACACGAATTACATTAGACGCCAACTCTTGTTAGACTTCGAACATTTCGCAAGACGTATGCGCCTAAAAGATACAATGGATTTTGTAAATTGTGGGACAGTGACAAAAAGGAAATTAACCTGTTCATTGGACAAGCTAACAACTTCCATCCTTCAATTAAATTTACGGCCGAAATTACAGAGAACGAGACAAGCTACAGTATTGTTATCACAGTTCAACACGTGTCCTTCCTGTAGTTCCGCGAGAACAATGTCGCTAGTCAGCGCTTCCCAATTGCCTTCGAGTTCCTTGCAGGAATAGCACTCGCTGATATTTGCTAGCAGATCACGGCTACAGTTACCACAAGTACATCTACATGGAAAATAATTCGTTCGAATGTATGCGAGTACTTGGCCATAGTTTTGACAGATGATAATGAAGAGTGCGTATGCAAAATGCAAGGTGAGAACTTTACCATCCACTAACACGCACTCTATTCTCCAAGCGTTTCGTTAAATCTTCCTCGAGTCGTCGCTTCTCCTCTTGTTCCTTGCGATATCCTTTTAGCCATTCTTGGTCTACTATCGGCTCGTCCGCGTACGGTTCGAGTGTATCATCATCTTCACACGTATTACTTGTTTCGTGGACGCCATGCAAATAATCGCCTCGACTTCGACGCTTTCAAATTCGTCCTAGCTGCTTTCTTCAGCGGTTTGCTCACTTTCCGTGTCAGATAAGTTTTCTGCCATGGAATATACTTATTTGGAGCTAAGTTTTTCCTTCCTACCGGAGAATCTGACGATTTTCTTTCTGCCGCGAATGTACTTTACTGAAGGTCAAGTGAGTGCATAGACTCGAGAGTTCCTGAATGTACGTCACAGACCATGTCACGTGGCCCTATTGTGAGCCCGTCGGCATTCTCATCAGCGGGGCGGGTGGACCGCAATAAAATAGGATTTTAAAGATTTGTAAAATTCATAAAAAATTTGCGTTTCATGCAAATCGAAAAATTTTTTCGCGGACGTTCTTCGCGTAATGTAAAGATTCAGATAAGAAAATAAAAAAAATTCCGTTATGGGCACTTTTACCACTACACCTTTCTCCCAAATTCCAATAGATTCTTTTGTTACGAGTCTCTGCGGGGAGTTCCTACGTTCTTGTCCATTGGTCGTCGCCTTCACCTTGTTAATAATTGCTGTAATAAGGTTTGAAAACTATGCAAATGTTAGAGGCCAAACCTCAGGTTTTGCTTTTTTTATTTTCTTTTCATTCAAATTAATTAATAGGCATCTGTTCCCATCACAGAACCTTTCAAAAAGCGCACAGAGTATTCTTCCTTTCAACCACTTCCCTTCAGGCTTAAGCCTCTCCGATGTACCCGTCGAAAATGGACACTTTTGAGTTAGCACCTCTTCTTATATTTTCCATCTCTTGCGTACCTTTAATTATTCCATCTAATTTCAATTTTTTTCTGTCAATTGCAAGTCTCCAAACACAGCAGTTTTCTTCGCATGTCATCGACGTTGCCTTAGGCTTCATCAGTTAGCCTACGAATTAACAGTTTTCTCCATAGAAGTGAACTTCCCGTCTGAAGTTTTTGTTTTAATTCAGGATCGATCTTCCTCTAAACATGTCACCTTGTTTTGCAGTCCTTTTACTGCAAAATTCAGTTCTTCCATTTTAGACTTCAGGTCGGATAACCTAAATACACTAAGATCGAGGTCTTCCATGGCCATATGTCAGTGGGTAGATGTTTTAGAAGAAGAACACGACTCCTTTATTTACTTTCCACTGGAGAAGATCCAGCGAACTGCTCTAAAAATAGTATTTCTCGGTCATTCCTTTTTGGTGTAAAAAATGATCAACTTTGAAATTCAACGTCAGGCTAACAGAGCTTTATGTAATTCAAGTCATTTACTTAATAAGTCACAATGCAAATTCACATTAACAAGGCATCCTTATTTCATCTTAAGTCTCGGTGAACCGGAATATTTTTTTCACTGTGCTTTTCATAATTTGACGAATTTCTCGATATCGCCAGCAGTAAACTACAGGATTTAACGACGAATTTAGAAGAACGAAAAAAAATGTCACGTAATTAGCCAACCAAAAAGAAATTTGACTGTTATCTATTGTTAACAATAATGTAGAGCAAAAATTCGGAAGATAACACGCGACAAAAATTACGTAGAAATGCACAGTATTAAAAGCAGACTTTTTCTCCCGGAATAGTTCCATTGCTTGCGCATTTTGATGCTGAAGTTGGCTGTGGATTTGATTCTGATGATTTCTTAGAGCTCTGTAAATACGAATGTACGCTACTGTTGTAAAGAGAATTCCAACGAATTCAACGATCACACCTACCATGATATTGTGTATATTAAGCGAAACGAACAGAGAAGCAGTGACTTCACTAGTGATCCATATTGATACCAAAGCGATTATGACGCGCTCTGAAGTGACAAGTTCCTGGTATCGTAGATGAAGAATAATAGCGAGGAGTCTATCGACAGCAATGGCGGTCACATTCAGAAATGATGCGTAAGCGAGAAGAATGAAAGAGAAATAACAAACAGTTAAAATTGTTGGACAGAGTAAGTCAAAGTTATGACCTTCATTAGTCGCCATCCTTAGAACCACTGCGAGCATCAACTGAGCGAACAATCCTACTGCAAGATCAGAGACAACAAGACTCAGGAAGAACCTCTTTATATTAGCGGGCATCGATGAGGCTTTCCACAGGGCGCGAATGACAAGAATATTTTCAAATGCTGCTACGGGAGAAAACATAAAGTGTAAAACACACAATGCAAACATGGTAGTCCTGTGAAACTGAACAAGTTGTCCAAGTTCATTTAAATGGTAGCTGCAGAACTCTTCAGCCATAGTGAACGTCATGATTCAGATCCGGCGATATGTTTCACAAGGAAAATGTGCCGCAACTTGTTTGTAATTCACTCTAGTGTCACGACTGACAGCTGTAAGTTAAATTCATGGAATAAGTAGTTGACGCAACTGCATACTTTGTTTTGTATAATATTACTTAGATAAGCGCGCGCTTTATTGGCTTAAACCGGTATTTTCTTAATGTCTCTATGCAAACACGGTAAATTACTGACAGTTATGAAAAATAAATAAAATAATAAAAAAACAGTTTCCTGCGTGTTTCTATAAAATTTAAGGAACGTTTCTTGGAGTAAACATTTGTCAACGATTTGTGTTTCAACAATAGCTTCTACTTCTCCCAAAAACATGTAGTCTGTCTGTAAGTTCTCCCTTCAAACGTAGAGACTGATATTGTGGGCGGAATAGCGTCAGATGAGCCAGTGATGCTAAAGAGGTCGGCATCGAAACATGTCTTAAATTCGATTAAAAACCTGTCGTCGTTGTTTTAAATAGCGAATATTATTTGTTTCGCGATCGATCTAAGTAAAAGTATTATTATATAAGGTAAAAATGGTTAATGACACTTTTTTGGCGTTTTCTCATAAGATGTCTCTTTCAAAATTGACTCCTGTATACCACTCGCCTCCGTGAATTTATTATTCAGCAACATGATGGACTCTCTTTATCGTCGAGCATATGCTCCTTTTGTCACTTATGGGGCTTCTAATAAGTGGAATCACTCACGTTCGGCTTGTGAGTCCATACAGTAAAAGATTTTCTAGACCTCGGGTCGGTGTATAAAACTTGAAACTCATCTTTTGTTCGGTAAATAAAGAGCAAGTCTCCTTTATTTCGAGATAGGAGGAGTATAAATAGTGAACATCGATGAAAGGCTACCTGAAGAATCAACAATGCCGCTTCCAATAGGTCTTAGTTTTTTTACTCAGTCTTTTATACAAGTTGACATCCTTCGAAAAGTAATCCTTAATTTGGTGGCAGCAGAACTGTTATGACGGTTATTAATTTTGAAAAATATTCTGAAGCTGCTGGTCGACATATGCAAATCAGGCGGCATATATTCTGCGCATGTTCAGCACTGACACAGATATGATGCACATAAACAATGATATTTTAGCAGCAATTCAGTAGCGCCAATATTGAATTACAATGCATTCTGGGGCGTCCAGGGTTTAGCCGGAAAAAAGACAAAGAGGGTTTATGTGGGATTATGAAAATTTCTTGCGGGAGAAAGTCCAAAAACATGGAATTGTCTTGGTGGAACAGTGGAAACAACTCGGCGTTGTCCTTCTAGAAGTGAGCAATAAGAAAAACAAAAGAAGTGATAAAGTTTTGGTTTTTAAGTGGAAAAAAACGGAGACTTTCATTTATTTTGCGGCAAAACTGACCGCGTAATACACCGTTAGCTCTTTTTTTCAGCCCATTATATTTTGATTACGGATTCCCTGCTAAAAGTGGAGTACAACCTTTTATAGTTGAAACTACTTGATCGTTTCTTAAATGTAACGAGGTTGATTCTATTAAAAACTAAAAATTTTCTTGCAGCGCTTTGGAGTTGTGTGGGTCTTAGCGGAGGGCGCCCACCCAAACTGTGTGGCTAACGTGTAAGGCCCTTTTTGGTTGCTAATTCTACGTTTGTTGAGATCACGAATTCCTCTTTTATTGAAGATAAAACTTTCATTAAAGCAACCATTTTTCAATAAACTGAATTAAGGCTATTCCAAAGGTTCGTGGAGATACCTTTAGGGAGAAAAACTATTTTCAGCCAAATTAAAGTTCAATTATAAATTTAACAATTTAAAAACAACAAACTGAAATCCTCAAAACTGCGCATGTACGTGAGTAAAATAACATTTTAAATGAAAGTTAATTAGCCATCGAGGTATGACAATCTCAAAAAGGCGTGAAGTCTCCACTGACTTGTTCGAGGAAAAGAAGTTCATCAGGTAGCTTCTATTTCTCATTCGTATTTTTTGTTTCCTTGTCAAAAATTGTCCTTGCCATAGGTAGGATTTTGTCGTCCTGAAAAGCCCTAGAAGGAACCTTGAACACAAACCAGAACGAAGCCAGGACATCAAAAGTAAGAAAAAAGCAATATTTGTAATGACGAAAAAGAGAGTACTCAAAGACAGTGACAAGAGCTCCTGGTTCGATCGATTATGAACTTCACAAATCGGATAAAAATCGAGAAAGTAACAACGCGGTGCTTCACTTTCCTTTAGTTTTGCCCATTGCTGGCTATCATACGCGTACCCAGAGGCAAAACAGGGAGAACTTAGCCGCTATGCTTTTCACGCAAATTTCAATAGATTATTTTGCCACAAGTCTCTGCTGGGAGTTCCTACGTTGTTTTTCATAGGCTTGACTGATTGTTTATAACTGCTGTAATAAGGTCTGGAAACTATGGAAATCAGTCTTTGGAGGCCAAATTCGCACGATCACGATCGTGACAGACAGCGACTAATATTCCATTGTCAATCTTTGCAAGGAATTTCCTCAGTAACCATGCAATGGGAATCCAGTTCGTTGGGATGCCTGACATTAACGTGAGGGCTGGTAATTCAGTAAAAACATGCATGTCATTTTGCGTTTTATGGCTGGCGCTCGGCTACGAAAGCAAAACCTTAAAAGTAGCGTTATTTTAAGATTGTAAAGTTTATTGGCTCTACAACATGTTTTACAGTGATATATAGTTTTCTAGTGGTCCTATAAAAGCAGCGCGAATACAGATTATTATTATTATTGTTATTATTATTATTATTATTATTATTATCATTATTATTATTATTATCATTATTATTATTATTATTGTTATTGTTATTGTTATTGTTATTATTATTATTATTATTATTATTATTATTATTATTATTATTATTTTTAAGCACCGGGAGGGAAATATTAAGTGATTTCTTTGAGGAAGAGCATACTGTATTTATAAAAATTGGCCAATTTTTTCAAGTTGTAATTAATTTTCATTCTGCTGGCCATCTGCTACCAAAGATATCAATTAATACTGACTTCCTCCCACTAGTGGGGTGACTGTTGACAAGGCGCAACTATTATTTTGACGTTTCCATCAATACAAATATATTTTTGACCATTTAAAGTGACACTAAAAATAGCTTACATTTGAATCTATCGGCAAGTGGTGAAACTACTGCACACAATACAAGGCGATAGAAGGCAAAAAAACATTGAAATTCTCTCATACCTTTTGAGAGAATGATCAACTGCCTTACACAACATTCATTCCTCAAGCCCTTAACCAGAATTTAGTAAATTTAAGAATAAGGAGAAATAGTAAAATGTAAATTTAAAAATACTTAACCCAAAAAGAAGGAAGTATCAAATACAAATTCAGTCTTAATGTGTTCCAACTTCCTAATTTGCATTTTAGGGAGAAACTAAATAATCGTAACAACGACCGGGATAAATTAACATTAAAAACGTTTTTAATTTTACATTTCGACATATTTACCATCAATATACAGTTTGGCAGTCTCAGATCAGAATTTCTTCGCAGCAGTGCTCATTTTTAAGTTTCCCTACTGATTTCAAGCTTTCGTATTTTATGCAGTGCTTTAAAAATGTACTTGTACACTAGTTTTAATTTTAATCAGTATCCTTGAGTTTTCGTCCACATTTGAGCATCCGTTCATGATCAAAGGACCCTAGAAAAAGCACACTCGTCAGTTCTTCTTCCTTTCAGTCACTTGCCTACAGGCTTCTCTCCACCCGGTGCTCAAAACTCCATAAAGTCGGTTAGCATCGCTTTTTATTTTCACTCTCTCGCGTAGCTTTTATTCCACCTTCAAACTCATTTCAAATTTTCCTGTCGACTGTAAACCTCCAAATTCCGGCAACAGTTTTCTGGAGTGTCGTTGTCGTTGCCTTTGGCTTCATCGGGTGACTTTGCCGTTCTCTTATTTGTCTGTTGGTGAATTCACACTTTTCACACGGAAGTGAAGTTCTCGTTGAAAGTTTTTGTTTCAATCCAGACTCCTTATTCCTCAAAACAAGTCACCTTGGTTTGCAGACCTATTACTGCAAAATTCAGTTCTTCCGTTTTAGTCTTCAGGTCGGATAACCTAGATATAACAGACCAATTTATGTCCTCATAAATTTAAGTTAATGGGACAACCATGAGAGATTACGTGCTGGTTGTGTGACATGCTTTAAGGTAGGGGGTAGGGTTTCACAGTCCAAAGTTTATCGGGATCACATGCATTAGTAACGCAAACTGTACGCTGAGCCAATCAGAATCGGCTGGTATTTCACTGTCAATCAATCCTCAGACATCGAGCACGAGTTGTGTGTTCATTCATTCCTTCGCTGCGAGCTAGCAAACTGTAGTTGTCTTGTTCTACGACGTGTTTTTTCTACGACGTGTCTTTTAATAACTTTCGCAGCCGTTCAATTTGTTTCTTCGCTCGCTTCTGAGACGGTTTCCCTATCCTGTGAGGCGATCCTGTGAGGCGATTTTAAGTTTCAGGACCGCAAATCATGCCGCCACGAGCACGCCGGTCGACTTCCCGCCTAGGCGCACAACCGAATATCGACCCGACCGTGCTTGGAGCCCTATCCCATCGCCGACCTTCGCTCTCTTTGCGTTCAACATGGAATTCCGCCGACAGGAGTCCGAAGGACTCTCGAACGCCGGCTCCGGGAGCTGAACAATCCACCACCAACTCAGGTTCAAAACATCAATGAACACGAACCAGCAACTCAAAACAACGACGAAACGGCGGCACACAAGCAAGAGCGCACTGAGTTTCCAGGCGGCCAGATACAGACGATCCAACAATTAATTGCAGACACTGTGAAACAATCTGCCAGGGAGATAGCGACCGAAGCGGCTAGGGCCGCTGTGAGTGCTTCGTCGAGCCTCCTTGCTTCGCTTGTGCGTGGCACAGCGCCCGTTACGACAGTTCCCACGAACACTGCTGCGGTTAACTTCGCATCGCCCTTCCAAGACATCCCAGGGCAGTATAACAAAGACATCCAATGTGGTGAGTTTTCTTTTTGATCTTTCCAAACTACTTCCTAAGAACCTGTCGCTGCACGACGAGGAGGATAATCTTGTCCTCTCCTTAGAGAACTCCGTCGTTAAGGTGTCGAAGAAATCGAAGCAGACGGCCTCCACCCCTATTACCGATATTGAACAGTGGACCACTGCTTTTACGTCCTATATGAGTGTACTAATCGACAAGTTACCAACACGATCGCAGGAACTCTTGCAATATGTGAGTTTAATTAGATACGCAGCCTGTGGGCACAAAGGGTTAGGATGGGCCATTTATGACTTTAAGGTGACCTAACACAGTTTTCTAGTGTACAAGTGTTAGAAGACGTTATGTGGAAACTATGTATTTCTGGACGCCCAAAATTGGTGTGATGTAAGACTAACTAAGAAAGAATGTATTTTTGTACGTCTTGCTGAGCTAAGTACCGTTTCCATGGCAACACAGCGAGCTATTGAACGTCCATAAATAGTAGGTTTCCTTTATTCTTAGGAAATGTACCCATTAGATTTTTTCCATTTTTTGTATCCAGAAAAACTCACAAAACACTAACATAGTTGCACTATTTTCATGTAATTTTAACAGAGAGATCTCCTGTAAATATTGATTTTGCATTTTTATACTTTGTGAAGATACCCTCTGTTAGATTTAGGTTTCTCTTTGTAGGCGAGTTACGCTTTTAGGGAACTATTTTCATGCCAAATTTCACGAAATTCTAATGAGCGGTTCCTTAGAGAACAGTTCATTTCCACGAAAACAACCAGTCGCAATGTTTTTGCTCAAATGCGCATGCGTGGCTTTAATTGGGTTTCATGGCAAAGATGAAAAGCATGCAAAAGGTCTTGGTGAATGCCTTTTTTGCTCGGAAAGAAAAGAAAAAGAGTCCGGAAACGAGAAATTTAGTTATTTAGGATCAAAACTTACTTTTATTATCCATTTCATGTGAAATTGAGGGATCACTTTATCGACTGTCGTATTTGCGTACCACAACCCTAGCGCGCGCTTAATAGCGTCACTAACAGAATCTGTAAAGCGCGCGCAAACTGTGTTCGGCCACCTTAAGTTTCGCCAGAAAGCTAGCGTAAATAAGTCTATTAATTGGTCAGTGGTTGACACTCAGCTTTGGTTAACCATTTTTACTGTGTCACCAGCGATACTCAAAGAAGAGTATCCGCTCTTTTCCAATGGACCCCAGCGAAATGTGTCTACAACAGGGGACGCGAACAGAGGCACATGCAACTTTTACGGTGCCCACCTTCCCTTCTTTGTGGGGTTTCCCGTCAGCTGTTAGGTGATTCCTTTAATTAGTTAATTCATTACTTATTTTAGGGGTCGGGGTTTTTTCGTCTATGGGGAATACACTTTGTGTATTTGTGGGGATGAAGTGCTCCCTTACAGGCACTCTTGGCCCCATAGACTCACAGAATTGATGGGTTACCATGGTAACCATGAGTTTAAACTCCCTTAGGACTAGGAACCTCTCTCAGGGTATTGTGACCTGCAGCCCTGAGGGGGAGTAGGGACCTTTTCAGGGTATTGTGACCTGCAGCCCTGAAAGGGAGTAAGGACCTCTTTCGGGGTATTGTGACTGCAGCCCCGAAGAGGATTAGGAACCTCTCCCAGGGGTTTGTGACCTGCATCCCCGGAGAGGAGGGGGCTTTGACCCCCCTTACCAAGCCAGATTAGTGATTCAGTTATTGATGGCATGTAGTTCCACTGGCCTGCTATTGGAGTACTTCATTCCCAACCCCTTACCCCACATATCATTGTTGTGTTCTTATTTCTCATGGGTTGGGAGCATTAAAGACCAATTTATGTCCTCATAAATTTAAGTTAATGGGACAACCATGAGAGATTACGTGCTGGTTGTGTGACATGCTTTAAGGTAGGGGGTAGGGTTTCACAGTCCAAAGTTTATCGGGATCACATGCATTAGTAATGCAAACTGTACGCTGAGCCAATCAGAATCGGCTGGTATTTCACTGTCAATCAATCCTCAGACATCGAGCACGAGTTGTGTGTTCATTCATTCCTTCGCTGCGAGCTAGCAAACTGTAGTTGTCTTGTTCTACGACGTGTTTTTCCCTCCCCCCCCCCACCCTATGGTTTAAGCATGTCACACACAAATTAACACTAGTATTACACAATGCTTATGAATTTATGAATAGTTATAATATATCTTACTTAAGCTGCTAAGCTGGGTCTTGGCCCCCACGTTACGGGATCATTGACTAGCTTTCCTATGTACAGCCAATGTACATGTTTCTAATTTTCAGATACACAGCAATATGTATTGATATCTCTTTATACAAAACGTTCCAGTTATGAGCTATTTTTGTTACTGTTAGCAACCAATGCTGTTGGTATTAATTGTATGCAGTTTATATGCATCAAAGACACTGAATGAACTGATTAGCCTTGTCTAATCCCAAGGACTACATAATTGTAGTAAGGAGTTAGTCTACAATTTAGATTTGTCTAATCAAAATACACAAAAAAACTTTGGGCTGGGATGAAGTGCTCCCTTACAGGCACTCTTGTCCCCATAGACTCACAGAATTGATGGGTTACCATGGTAACCATGAGTTTAAACTCCCTTAGGACTAGGAACTTCTTTCAGGGTATTGTGACCTGCAGCCCTGAGGGGAAGTAGGGACCTTTTCAGGGTATTGTGACCTGCAGCCCTGAAAGGGAGTAAGGACCTCTTTCGGGGTATTGTGACTGCAGCCCCGAAGAGGATTAGGAAAACTCCCTTAGGACTAGGAACCTCCCTCAGGGTATTGTGACCTGCAGCCCTGAGGGGGAGTAGGGACCTTTTCAGGGTATTGTGACCTGCAGCCCTGAAAGGGAGTAAGGACCTCTTTCGGGGTATTGTGACTGCAGCCCCGAAGAGGATTAGGAACCTCTCCCAGGGGTTTGTGACCTGCATCCCCGGAGAGGAGGGGGCTTTGACCCCCCTTACCAAGCCAGATTAGTGATTCAGTTACTGATGGCATGTAGTTCCACTGGCCTGCTATTGGAGTACTTCATTCCCAACCCCTTACCCCACATATCATTGTTGTGTTCTTATTTCTCATGGGTTGGGAGCATTAATACAAATCAATTTTGCTACCGATGTCTTCCATGACCATATCTCAGTGGCCATATGTTTTAGCAGAAGAACACAACTCTTTAAATCCCTTCTTTATTGGAAAAGAATCCGTCGAACTGATCGAAGAAATAGTGTTTCTCGGGCCTTTTTGCTGTGCAAGATGATCAACGTTCAAAATCGACGTGAGGTTAACAGAAGTTAACGTAATCCAAGTCCCTTAGCTTAATAAGTCACAATGCAAATTCAATTTAACAAGGCATCTTTATTCCATCTTAATTCTCTGTAATGCAGAATATATTTTTCACTGTGCTTTTCATGATTCGACGAATTTCTCGATATCGCCAGCAGTAAACTACAGGATTTAACGACGAATTGAGAAAAACGATAGAAGTTGTAGCCTGCATAGCCAACCAAAAAGAAATTTGAAAGCTATCCGTTACCAACAATATTGTAGAGAAAAAACTCGGAACATAACATGCGACAAAAATTACATAGAAATACACAGCGTTGAAAGCAGCCTTTTTCTCCCGGAATAGTTCCATTGCTTGCGCATTTTGATGCTGAAGTTGACTGTGGATTTGATTATGATGATGTCTTACAGCTCTGTGAATATGAATGTACGCTACTGTTGTCAAGAGAATTCCAACGAATTCACAAATAACAGGTACAATGGCGTTGTGAGCATCAACAGCTACGAAAAGGGAAGCAACGACTCCACTTGTGAGCCATACTGATATTAAGGCTATTATGACGCGCTCTGAAGTGACAAGTTCTCGGTATCGTAGATGAAGAGTAATAGCGAGGCGTCTATTGACAGCGATGGCGGTTACACTCAGAAATGATGCGCAAGCGAGAAGAGATGAAAAGAAAGGACAAATAATTAAAATTGTTGGACAGAGAAAGTCAAAGTTATGCCCTCCATCCGCTGCCATCGTTAATACTACTGCGTACATTAATTGGGCGAACAATCCCACGGCAAGATCAGAGACAGCAAGACTCAGGAAGAACTTCTTTATATTAGCGGGCATCGATGAGGCTTTCCACAGGGCGCGAATCACAAGAATATTTCCAAACGCTGCTACGGGAGAAAAAACAAAGTTTAACACACACAATGAGTACACAGCAGTGCCATGAAACTGCACAAGTTGCTCAAGTCCATTCAAATGGTAACTGCAGAACTCTTCGGCCATGGTGAACTTAATGATATAGATCCAGCGATATGTTTGACAATAAGTGTGATGCCCCTATTTGCTTGTAGCTTTAATGAGAGGCATAACCGACACCTGTAAGCTAACGTCATGAAATAACGAATCAATACAACTGTATACTGCGTTTTGTATAATATGAACTTAAATAAGTGCGCTTTGTTGGTTTATTTAACACGGTCTTGACACACAAAGAACTTATTAGTAACATTGTCGGTAAACTTGCTTTGCAAGATGCCTTTATTTGCCTCCACGTTTTCTGTAATTATTGTCAACTCTCTGGTAGTAAAATTTGGTTTCCTTTTTCTTTTTTTGGCACTGTTTCCGGTATCCTCTTCCGGATCCATGTTCACATAGATACAGAAAAATTTCGTCCTTCGCTCCCTTCACAGTGCTTTATCCACAGGCAGCCCATACGCGTTGCACGCAATTTCCCGCCAAACCTGTTTGTCATGTGGGAATCCCCTTTACTGGAAGATTTATTCCTGGACTAGCAAACTTATCCCTGGAAGAGCTATTCCAAGAATAAATAAGTGCTTCCGGGAACCCATTTTTATTCCTGGTATAGTTATTCCTAGAATAGCAGATTTATCCCTGGAATAATTGTTTACCTGATATAATTTATTCCTCCTTCCAGGAACCGGCCCCAGGGAAGCAGTATTATTTTCATAACAATTTAATGGAAGCCATGCTAAATTGCGATGCAATGTGGGGCGTCGAAGGTAAAGCCGGTAAACAGATGAGTTTTTGTATGGAATTCATTGAATTTCTTGGCGAAAACAGTCTAAAATTATGGAATTTTTGTTGGTGGAAAGCCTGTTATATTCTGGTTAAGATTTCCCTGCTAAAATTGTATTATAAGTTTTCTTGTAGTGCTTTGGAGTTGTGTGAGTCTTAGCACAGGCTACCCACCGAAACTGTATAGCTATTATGTAAAAAGATACCGGGATAAACTACACATCAAAATATTTTAAGCAAGCAGGAAGAAAAGAAAGAAAGAATGAATGAATAAAACAAAAAAAGAAAGAAAGAAAGAAAGAAAGAAAGAAAGAAAGAAAGAAAGAAAGAAAGAAAGAAAGAAAGAAAGAAAGAAAGAAAGGAAGGAAGGAAGAAAGGAAGGAAGGAGAAAATAAATAAATAAATAAATAAATAAATAAGTAGGCATTTGTGCGTCATTTTACAGCAACAAAAACTTAGTCCTGTCAGTTGATTTCACGTTTATTTTTTATATCATTATTTATGCCACGTTTTTATTTACTACTTCAACAATGTAAGACATAAACGAATTTGCTTTGTGTAACTTATTATCATGCATACAATTATTATTTATATTCTTTCTTGTTCTCTATCTCGGCGTACATTCTTTTTACTTTTCCTTCATGATATGAAATTGCACTGTTGTGCCGCAACCAGCATTAAGCTCACGAGTTAAGAAATTGTTTCGCTGTTGAACAAATGCTCATTTAGTTCCTGCTTAAGACATGTTGCATAATTACTTATACTCTACATATTAGTTCGAACTAAAAAAATAAAAAAAAATAAAGAAAGCATCTTTATTCCACCTTAACTGTCGGTGATTCGCAGTATTTTTTTCACTGTGCTTTTTATAATTTGACGAATATCTCGATATCGCAAGCAGGCGAGCATTGCTGGCTGGGTAATATTTCAACAGACACCTAATATTATCTCATGATGCATTGTTCGATCACGTTCTTGTATCAACAAACTCAATTTGCCGCAAAATTTCTACATCAAATTTCACTCCTCTGTGTCCTTTGTTCTCTGCAGAGAGTTTCTATGTTGGTGTCCAGTGCTCGACGCCTTGATCTCGTTGAAAACTGCTGTAAATCGTACTGGGTTTGTTTTTAGCGGTATTCCCTCCAATCAAATTAATTCATTAATAGGCACATGTTCCTTTAGAGAACCTTCAAACCACTTTCTTTCAAGCTTTAGCCCCTCCGATGCACACGTTGAAATTCGACACCTTTTATGCCAGAACCTCTTTTTTGTTTTCCATCTCTCGTGTTGCTTTGATTGTTCCTTCTAATTTCAAATTTTCCTGTCGACTGCAAGTCTCCAAATATAGCCGTTTTCTTCGTATGTCGTCGACGTTGCTTTAGGTTTCATCAGTTAGTCTACGAATTAACGGTTTTCTCCAACGAAGTGAACTTCTTGTCTGAAAGTTTTTGTTTTAATTCAGGCTCGTCCTTCCTCTAAACATGCCACCTTGCTTTTAGTTTAATTTCATTTCATTTTTATTTTAGTCTTCAGGTTGGATAACCTAGATAACGCGATGTCTTCAATGGCCATATCTCAGTGGCTAGATGTTTTAATTTAGCCGAAGAACACGACTCTTCAAATCTCTTCTCAACTGGAGAAGACACCGCCCAACTGATCGAAGAAATAATATTTCTCGGTCCTTCAATTTTGGTGTGACAAATGATCAACATTCAAATTCGACGTCAGGTTAACAGAGCTTCACTCCAGACTCAAGAAATTTAGCTTAATTAGTTACAATGCAAATTCGAATTAACAAGGCATCTATATTCCATTTTAAGTCTCGGTGATGCGGAATATATTTTTCACTGTGCTTTTCATAATTTGACGAAATTTCTCGATATCGCCAGCAGTAAACTACAGGATTTAACGACGAATTGAAAAGAACGAAATAAAGTGCAACGTAAAAAGCCAACCAAAAATAAATTTCAGGGCTGTTTAGTTTTTAACAACGTTGAAGACCAGAAATGCGGGAGATAACATGCGACAAAAATTACGTAGAAATGCACGGCGTTGAAAGCGGCCTTTTTCTCCCGCAATAGTTCCATTGCTTGCGCATCTTGATGCTGAAGTTGACTGTGGATTTGATTCTGATGATGTCTTACGGCTCTGTAAATATGAATGTACGCTACTGTTGTCAAGAGAATTCCAACGAATTGGCAAATAAATACTACAATGCCGCTGTAAGTATGAAAAGCTACGAAAAGGGAAGCAACGACTGTACTTGTGAGCCAAACTGATACCAAGGCTATTATGATGCGCTCTGAAGTGACAAGTTCCCGGTATCGTAGGTGAAGAGTTATAGCGAGGAGTCTATCGACAGCAATGGCGGTTACATTCAGAAATGATGCGCCAGCGAGAAGAGATAAAAAGAAACAACAAACAGTTAAAATTGTTGGACAGAGTAAGTCAAAGTTACGTCCTCCGTTCGCTGCCATCCTTAGGACCACTGCGTACATTACCTGGGCGAACAATTCCACGGCAAGATCAGAGACAGCAAGATTCAGGAAGAACTTCTTTATATTAGCGGGTATCAATGAGGCTTTCCACAGGGCGCGAATAACAAGAATATTTCCAACCGTTGCCACCAGAGAAAAAGTAAAGTGTAATGCACACAATGAGAGTCCTGTAAAGCTGAACAAGTTGTCCAACTCCCTTCAAATAGCAGTTGCAGAACTCTTCGGCCATGGTGAAATTAGTAATTTAGATCCGGCGATGTGTTTCATAATGAAATGTGCCGCAATTTGTTTATAATTACTAAACTTTAATGTCATAACCGACAGCTGTAAGCTGGCTGCATCAAAGAAGAAGTTAACGCAATCGTATATCGCGTTTTGTTGTATATAATCTTAAATGAGATTGCGCTTTGTTGACTCAAAGCCATATTTTCTATATCTCTATGCAAACACAGTGACATGTTAATAAAAAACGGGTAACCCAAAAAGAAAAAAGTGTCAAAAAACAAATTAATTCTATTATAGCGCGATTTTGTGAATGACATTTTAGAGATTTACTAAATATTCGCAATAACGATCATCTCCCTTAAGCAACATTTATTCCCAGGTCCTTCACCGGATTGAGAAAATGGGGAAAATTCGTGACATGTTAATAAAAAACGTGTAACCCCAAAAAAAAGGAAATGTCAAAAAACAAACTAATTCTATTATAGGGCGACTTTGTGATCGGCATTTTAGAGATTAACTAAATAATCACAATAACGACCAAGATAAAGCTAAAGCTAACAGACGCGCTAATTTTACATTTTGACATATTTACCATCAATGAACAGTTTGTCGGTCTCGAAGTGGTTGAGCTTCAATGCTCATTTTTGAGTTTCTCCACGAATTTGAACTTTTTGCAATTATTCTTTGTTTTTTAAGGAGATCCTCATACACAGTTTATTCTTGAGCCCGGTTTTCAACTGTAATTGACAATGATTGTCTATCAGAGAACCTTATAAAAATGCGCACTTGGTATTTTATCTTTAAACGACTTTCTTTTAGGCTTTATACCCGTTCCGATTCACACGTTGAAATTCAAAACTTTTTGTGTTAGCACCTCTTCTTGTATTTTCCAATTCAAGTAAAGCTTTGGTAAATCCTTTTAATTTTAAGTTTTCCTGTCGACTACAAGTCTCCAAACACAGCAGTTTTCTGTGTATGTCGTCGACGTTAAGGCTTTATCACTTGGTCTACGAATTGACAGTTTTAATTCAGGTTCCTTCTTTCCCCAAACATGTCACCTCGCTGTGCAGTACATTTACTGCAAAATTCAGTTCTTTCATTTCAGTCATCAGGTCGGATAACCTACATATCACTAAAATTAATTTTGATACCGAGGTCTTCCATAACCATATCTCAGTTGTCAGATGTTTTAGGCGAAGAAGACGACTCTTTAAATGTCTTGTCCACAGAGGAAGACTCCGCCCAACAGATCAAAAAAATAGTATTTCTTGATCCTTCCTTTTTGGCGTACGAAATGATCAGCGTTCAAATTCGACGTCAGGTTAACAGAGCTTTATGTTATTCAAGGCATTTAGCTTAATAAGTCCCAATTCAAATTCACATTAACAAGGCATCTTTATTCCATCTTAATTCTCGGTGATGCAAAATATTTTATGCACTGTGCTTTTCATAATTTGACGAATTTCTCGATATCTCCAGCAGTAAACTACAGGATTTAACGACGAATTGAGAAGAACGAAGAAAAATGTGACGTACTCGGCCAACCAAAATGAACTTTGAGCGCGGTCTGTTGTTAAGAATATAGCAGAGCAGAAATATGGAAGATAACATGCGAAGAAAATTACGTAGAAGTACACAGTATTAAAAGCGGACTTTTTCTCACGGATTATTTCCCTTGCTTGCGCATTTTGATGTTGAAGTTGACTGTTCATTTGATTCTGATGATATCTTGCAACTCTGTAAATGCGAATGTACGCTACTGTTGTCAAGAGAATTCCAACAAATTCAATGATCACAACTACCAAAGCATTGTGTATATCAAGCGAAATGAACAGAGAAGCAGCGGAGGCACTTGTGAGCCATAATGATACTAAGGCTATTATGATACGCTTTGAAGTGACAAGTTCCTGGTATCGTAGATGAAGAGTAATAGCGAGGAGTCTATCGACAGCAATGGCGGTTACATTCAGAAACGACGTGCCAACGAGAAGAATTAAAGAGAAATAACAAACAGTTAAAATTGTTGGACAGAGTAAGTCAAAGTTATGTCCTCCACTCGCTGCGACCCTCAACACCACTGCGAGCATTAACTGAGCGAACAATCCCACGGCAAGATCAGAGACAGCAAGACTCAGGAAAAACTTTTTTATATTAGCGGGAATCGATGAGGCTTTCAACAGGGCGCGAATAACAAGAATATTTCCAAACGTTGCCACGGGAGAAAAAATAAAGTTTAACACACACAACGAGTACACAGCAGTACCATGAAACTTAACAAGTTGTCCAAGTCCCTTCAAATTGTAATCGCAGATTTCTTCGGCCATGGTGAACTTAATGATTCAGATCCAGCGATATGTTTCACAATATGTGTGGTGCCCGTATTTGTTTGTAGCTCTAATGAGAGTCATAACCGACACCTGTAAGCTAACGTCATGAAATAAGGAATCAATACAACTGTATACTGCGTTTTGTATAAAATGAACTTAAATAAGTGCGCTTTATTGGTTTATTAAACAAGTCCATTTATGTATGCATGCAAATTTGGTAAATTTTCCGAAGGAGAAAACATTTGCCTACGGATCTTGTTTTGACAACAGCTTCTACTTCCTCCAAATACATGTCGTCTGTTTGTAACTCTCTTCAAACGTAGACACTGATACTATGAACGGAATATTTAACAATTATTCCATGAGCGTGCGTTGGATATGAGATGGTAAATAGCCGACGAGGCGCGAAGAGCCGAGTTGGCTATAACTAATCTCATATCCAACAAGCGCGAATGGAATAATTGTTTTATTAGATTCTCTACGTTTGGACATTGCTGTTGAAGTTTACTGAATTTTTAAAGTTTAAGAAAATTTTTTTTTTTCAAATTTAAACGACCGGATGTTGAGACAACCTCCGACCAAAGCGCGCGAAACCTAATGATCACATGACACGCGCAGCGCTTTGCAAACGGAGTTGAATGAAAAATCGAAAGCGAAGAAAATCGGACACAGTCGGACATCTAAAATTCAATAAAAATTAAATGTACGAATTATAACCTTTCTGAGACTAGCATTCAAGTGCTTTTGAAGTTCCCGCTGAGCGAGAAGCGTAATAGTTGTGCACATTTGAGCAAATGTTCTGCTGTGGGGTGCCGAGCGAAGGAAGAGATCAGGGCAAGGACGGCTTTTTTCATGCTGCACTGAATTCCTCGCGGACGGTTTAAAACACTTTAGGCAAGTCCATGTGTACGAGGTACAACCTCACTGAGACAAGCATTCAGTGCAAGTTTTTAAACTTCAAGCTTATTTGAGAAGCGTAAGAGCTGTGCACATTAGTGCAAATGTTTTGCTGAGTTTTCCGAGCGATGGAAACGCAGATTATGGCCGCCGCTCGTACGGATTTCATAGATGAACCATCTGAAGTCCTCGTAAATTCGTAAAAACATAAAGGCAGGCATGAAGCTCTTCCAGAGAAATTTCTTCGATTGGCTTTAACCTCTTACCGCCAGGATTTGCAAGCCAGCCTGAAATTTTTGAAGGTAACCGGTTGTTATTGTTGTTGTTATGTGATCTAAAAAATCGTAAAATCTTGCAATTTTGAAGATTTTAAAGGAAACTTCAGAGTTACGTACCATTAAATAGTGCCATACCGAACTTTGTGGCTTTTATTGTTGTTATATTGAGATGGCATTGTTTAGTATTTCTTTCGATTTCTTTTTTTTTTCCCTGCATTTTATTGAAGAAACTTTTGCTTCCCGCCGGCTTAGCGACACCTGGGGCTTATGTTTTCCATATAAGGTCAAACTACGGTATCTGAGCTGATAACCGAGATTTAGTGAACCAATCAGAACGCTAGAAATGCAACATCCGAGGCTGAGAATTTAATAATAATAGATAAAGTGACGATGTGTTCCATCGAAACATGTCTTGTATAAGATCTAAAAACTGTCGTTGTCTATTTTTAAAATAGAGAAAATTATTTGTTTCGCGATAGATAAAAGTAAAGGTATGATTATGTAAGGTTACGATGGTTCTTAACCCTTTTTTGGCGTTTTTTTTTTATCAAAAGTCTCTTCCATGATTGACTCCTGTACAGGTCATTATACCGCTCGGGTCAGTAATCGCTTCAGTTTGGTTACACAAGGGATCCTGTTTATTGTCGAGCATCTGCTCCTTTTGTAACTCATGGGGTTTCTAATATGTGAAATTACTCACGTTCGGCTTGTGAGTCCATACATTAAAATGTTTTTCCATTACTCAGGTGTGTATTTAACTTGAAACCCATCTTTTGTTCGGTAAATAAAGAGCAAGTCCCCCTTATTTCGAAATAGGAGGAGCATAAATACTAAACATTGATGAAAGGCTCTGTGAAGAATCAATATTAATGTTGTTTCCAATAGGTCTTAGTTCTTTTACTCAGCCATTTATACATGTAAATGATCTGGTCTTAGCGCCCCCTTGATGTGTATTTGTAAATAGCGCTCTAGAAGTAATAAATAATTATTATTATTATTATTATTGTTATTATTATTATTATTATTATTATTATTATTATAATTATTATTATTATTATTATTATTATTATTATTATTATTATTATTATTATTATTATTATTATTAAGCATCCTTCGAAAAGAAATCCAATCCCGGCTTAATTTGGTGGCATCAGAACTGATATGACGGTTATAAACTTTGAAAAATATTCGGAAGCTGTTAACCCACATATGCATATCAAGCGGCATATATTCGGCGCATGTGCACACACACAGATATGATGCAGAAAAAAAGTGTTATTTTCATAACAATTCAATGCGGCGATATTGAATTGCAATGCATTGTGGGGCGTTCAGGCTATGGCCGGTAAAAAGACAAAGAGTCTTCGTTTGGGATTCTGAATTTGTTAGGGGAGAAAGTCCAAAAGCATGGAATTGTCTTGGTGGAACAGTGGAAAAAACTATGCGTTGTCCTGGCTAGAAGCGAGTAATAAGAAAAACAAAACAAGTGAGAAGTTTTGGATTTAAGTGAAAAAAATGAAATTAATTAATTTTGGGACAAAACTGACTCTGCAATACACGGTTTTAGCCCTTTTTTCAGCCCATCATATTCTGATCACGGGTTCCCTGCTAAAAGTGAAGTACAAACTTTCATCGCTTAAACTACCTGTTTCTTTCTTAGATGTAACGAGGTTGATTCTATTAAAAACTAAGAGTTTTCTTGCAGCCCCTGGGAGTTGCGTGAGTCTTAGCACAGGGCCCCCACTCAAATTATGTGGCTAGTGTGTAAGGCCCTTTCTGGTTTCTAACGCTACGTGTGTTGAGATCACGAATTCCTGTTATATTAAAGATAAAAATTTCATTAAAGCAACCATTTTTCAATAAACTAAATTAAGGCTATTACAAAGGTTGGCGTGGATACCTTTAAGGAAAAAAAACTATTTTCAGCTATAAGTTCGTTTATTAATTGAGAAATTTAAAAACAGAAAACTTAAATCTTCAGAACTGCGCGAAGTTTCTTGGCCTGGCAGTGATATATAGTGTTCTAGCGTTTCGTATAAAAACAGCGCAAATGCACATTTTTTCCCCTGGAAACCACTTGCGAAAGGTTTGGAATATTTTTAATACTATATTCAACACTCTGTTGAATAGTAAGCGAGCATTGATCCCATGAGCACCAGGAGGGAGATATTAAGTGAATTCTTTCAGAAAGAACATACTGTATTAAAGAAAGTTTTTAGCGGCTTCTTTCAAATACACTGGAAGAACTCGAAAAATTGGCCAATATTTTCATGTTGTAATTCATTTTCATCCTGGCCATCTGCAACCAAAGATATTAATTAATACTAGCTTCTGCGCATTTAAGTAGGGTGACGGTTGACAAGACTCAAGCATTATTTTGACGTTTCCATCGATACAAATATATTTTCCGACCATTTAAAGTGACACTAAAAATAGCTAACATTAGAATCTATCGGCAAGTGGTGAAACTACTGTACACAACACAAGCAGATAGAAGGCGCAAAAACATTGAAATTCCCTCATACCTTTTGAGAGAACGAACAACTGCATTACGCAACATTCATTCCTCAAGCCCTTCACCAGAATTTAGTTCATTAAAGAATAAGGAGAAATCGTGAAATGTTAATTAAAAAAAATACGTCAACCAAAAAGAAGGAAGTGTCAAATACAAATTCAGTCTTAATGTGTTGCAACTTCCTAATTTGCATTTTAGAAGTAAACTAAATAATCGTAACAACGACCAGGATAAACTAACATTAAAAGAGTGTTAAAGTTAAAATTTTGATGTATTTACCACCAATATACAGTTTGGCAGTCTCAGATCAGAATTTCTTTCTGTTTTAACTTTAATTAGTGTCCTTGAGTTTTCGTCCACATTTGAGCACCCGTTCCCGATCAGAGGACCCTAGGAAAAGCACACTTGTTCTTTTTTCTTTCAGTCACTTGCCTACAGGCTTCGCTCACCCCGGTCCACAAAACTCCATAAACTCGGTTAGCAGCGCTTTTTAATTTTGAGTCTCTTGCGTAGCTTTGCTTCTACCTTCAAACTCAGTTTAAATTTTCCTGTCGACTGTAAATTTCCAAATACCGACAACAGTGTTCTGCGAGTGTCGTTGACGTTGCCTTTGGCTTCATCGGTCTGACTTTGCAGTTCCCTTATTTGTCTGCCCGTGGATTGACAGTTTTTACATGAAGTGAAGTTCTCGTTGAAAGTTTTTGTTTTAATCCAGACTCCTTATTCCTCAAAACAAGTCACCTTGGTTTGCAAACCTTTTGCTGCAAAATTTAGTTCTTCCACCAAAATTAATTTTGCTACCGAGGTCTTCCACGACGATATCTCAGTAGCCAGATGTTTTAGCCGAAGAACTCGACTCTTTAAATCTTTTCTCCGCTGGAGAAGACTCCGCCGAACTAGCTGTCCGAAGAAATAGTGTTTTTTCGGTCCTACCTTTTTGCTGTGAAAAATGATCAACGTTCAAATTCGACGTCAGCTTATATATAAACAAGACATCTTTATTCTATCTTAATTCTCGGTGATGCGGAATACTTTTTTTACTGTGCTTTTCATAATTTGACGAATTTCTCGATATCGCCAGCAGTAAACCACAGGATTTAACGACGAATTGAGAAGAACCAAAAAAATTGTAGCGTGCACAGCCAACCAAAAAGAAATTGGAGAGATATCCGTTACAAGCAAAATTGTAGAGCATAAATTTGGAAGATAACATGCGACAAAAATTACGTAGAAATACATAGCGTTTAAAGCGGCCTTTTTCTCACGGAATAGTGTCATTGCTTGCGCATTTTGCTGCTGAAGTTGGCTGTGAATTTGATTCTGATGATATCTTACAGCTCTGTAAATATGAATGTACGCTACTGTTGTCAAAAGAATTCCAACGAATTCACAAATAACCATTACAATAGCGCTTCCACTAGTAACAGCCACGAAAAGGGAAGCAGTGACAACACTTGCGATCCATATTGAAACCAAGGCTATTGTGACGCACCTTGAAGTGACAAGTTCCTGGTATCGTAGATGAAGAGTAATAGCGAGGAGTCTATCGACAGCAATGACGGTTGCATTCAGAAATGATGCGCCACCGAGAAGAAATAAAAAGAAATAACAAACAGTTAAAATTGTTGGACAGAGCAAGTCAAAGTTATGACCTCCATCCGCTGCCATCCTTAGCACCACTGCGTACATTAACTGGGCGAACAATCCCACAGCAAGATCAGTGACAGCAAGACTCAGGAAGAACTTCTTTATATTAGCGGGCATCGATGAGGCTTTCCACAGGGCACGAATAGCAAGAATATTTGCAAACGCTGCCACGGTAGAAAAAATAAAGTTTAACACACACAGCGAGGATAAAGCAGTCTCATAAAACTGCACAAGTTGCTTAAGTCCCTTTAAATGGTCATTGCAGAACTCTTCGGCCATGGTGAGCTTAATGATTCAGATCCGGCGATATGTTTCACAATATGTGTGGTGCCCCTTTTTGTTTGTAGCTCTAATGAGAGTCATAACCGACACCTGTAAGCTAACGTCATGAAATAAGGAATTAATACAACTGCATACTGCGTTTTGTATAATATAACCTTAAATAAGTGCGCTTTATTGGTTTAAACACGTCCTTTGATATCTTTATGCAAATTTGGTAAATTTTCCGACGGAGTAACATTTGTCTACGGCTCATGTTTCGACAACAGCTTCTACTTCCTCCAAATACATGCCGTCTGTTCGTAACTCTCTTCATACGTAGACAGTGATACTATGAGCAGAATATTAATAGATAAACTGACGATGTGTTCCATCGAAACTTGTCTTGTATACGATCTAAAAACTGTCGTTGTCGTTTTATAAAATAAAGGATATTATTTGTTTCGCGATAGATGAAAGTAAAGGTACGATTATGTAAGGTTAAAATGGTTAATTCCTTTTTTTTTTTGGCGTTTTTTCATAAAATGCCTCTTTCATAATTGACTCCTGTATCAGGTCATTACACCGCTCGCGTCAGTTCGGTTACATCAGGGACTCTGTTCATCGTCGATCATCCGCTCCTTTTGTCACTAATGGGGTTTATATTAGCTTCTAATAAGTGGAATCACTCACGTTCGTCTTGTTACTCCATACAGTAGAAGTTTGTCTAGGCTACAGGCGTGTATCTGAGAACTTGAAATCCTTTTTTTTTCGGTAAATAAAGAGCAAGCCTCTCTTATTTCGAGATGGGAGAAGCATATATAGTGAACATCAATGAAAGGCTATGTGAAAAATCGATATTAATGTTGTTTTCAATAGGTTTTAGTTCTTTTACTCAGTCAATTATACAAGTAAGCATCCTTCGAAGACAAATCCTTAATTTTGTGGCAAGAGAACTGAAATGACGGTTTTTACTTTGAAAATATTCTGAAATTGTTAATTCACATATGCAAATAAGGAGGTGTATGTTTGGCACATGTGCGACACGGACACAGATATGATGCAGAAAAATAGTATTATTTTCATAATAGTTCAATGGCGGCCATCTTGAATTGCAATGCATTGTGGGGCCTCAAGGGTATGGCCGGTAATAAAGCAACGAGGCTTTGTATGGGATTCTGTGAATTTCTTGTGGGAGAAATTTCAAAAACATGGAATTGTCTTGGTGCAACAGTGGAAACAACTCTGTGTTTTCTTGGCTGGAAGTGAGTAATAAGAAAAACAAAAAACTCGTGATGAAGTTTTGGTTTTAAATGAAAAAAAAACAAAAAACAAACAAACAAACAAACAAACAAATGAGAATTTTAAAAACTGCAAAAGCCGTGAACGAAGATCCTGCTTGCTTGTACGTTGGATCTCACAGGAGATCTAATCAGCCAAACTTGAAAAATAGACGATGAGAAGTCCAAAGACTACTGCAAAGCTGACACAACGTAATATATTTTAAAACAATATTTCGGCTGGCCAAACCAGCCTTCTTCAGGTTTAGATGTTACATAACATCTAAACCTGAAGAAGGCTGGTTTGGCCAGCCGAAATATTGTTTTAAAACAAACGAGCCTTTTATTTATTTTGTGATATAACTGACTGCGCAATACACGGTTTTAGCCTTTTTTTTTTTTTCCAGCCCATTATATTCTGATTACGGGTGCTCTGCTAAAAGTAAAGTACAAACTTTCATCGTTTATACTTGCTGTTCCTTTGATGGATGTAACGAGGTTGACTATTAAAAACTATGGCCCTGTTCAGACTAGGTGCCCGGGCACTGAAAATGACGTTGCTCACACTCCTTGGTGCCCAAGGAGCAATTGTGCTCTCGTACGTCAGTTTAGCGCCCGCCATTTTGTTTGCTGTATCGTATGGAGGCATGAGGAAAAAACGCGGGAACTGACAAAATCCTGTTCACACCAGTGCCCGTGCTCGGGAACGGTGCCCGAGTAATACCCTTGCTCGGGCACCGACAAAAAGCTCTGTTCAGACTAGTGCCCGTGCCCGAGAACCGGGAACGGGCACCTAGTCTGAAGAGTTTTCTTGCAGCGCTTTCGAATTGCGTGAGTCTTAGCACAGGGAAACCAACCAAACTGTGTGGCTAATGTGTAAGGCCCTTTCTGGTTTCTAGCCAACGCTACGTTTGTTCAGATCACCAATTCTTCTTATATCGAAGATAAAACTTTCATTAAAGGAACCATTTTTTAATAAACTGAATTAAGGCTATTCCAAAGGTTCGCGGAGATACTTTTAGGAAAAAATACTATTTTCAGCCAAATTAAAGTTGAATTATCAATTTAATAATTTAAAAAACGAAAAATGAAATCTTCAAAACTAGCGAGTAATTGAGTAAGACGACTTTTTAAATGAAAGATATTAACCATCGAGGTATGACAATCTCCAAAAGGCGTGAACTCTCCATTGAACTGTTTGTGGAAAAGAATTTCATCCAGAAGCTTCTATTTCTCTTTCGCATTTTTTGTTTTCTTGTCAAAAATTGTCGTTGACATGGGAAGGATTTTAACGTCCTGAAAAGTCCTAGGAGAAACCAAAGTCCTTGAACAGAAACCAGAGGGAAGCCAGGCCCACAAAAGAAGGAAAGAAGCAAATTTGGAAAAGATAAAAAAGAAAGTAGTCACAGGCAGTGACAAGAGCTCCTGGTTCGATCGATAATGAACTTCACAAATCGGAGAAGAATCTAGAAAGGAACAACGCGGTGCTTCACTTTCCTTTAGTTTTGCCCATTGCTGGCGATCATACGCGTCGCGTACACAAAGGTAAAACGAGGAGAACGTAGCCGCTATGTTTTTCACGCAAATTTCAATAGATTATTTTGCCACAAGTCTCTGCTGGGAGTCCCTACGTTGTTGTTCATAGGCTTGATCTCGTTGATAACTGCTGTAATAAGGTTTGAAAACTATGCAATTCAGTCTTTGGAGGCTAAATACTCACGTTTTCTGTTAAGGATAATCCCTGCATTTTCAAATTAAGCACTAGTGTATCTCGATTTACAAAATTTTCCTCACATATTATATATAAATAGACCAAAGTTTGTCACGCGTTTGGGAAATTTAAAATGGCTTTTTTATGCATATCGTCCCAGCTAGTGACAGTCATCGAGTAATATTCCATCAATCTTTACATGGGATTTCCTCAGTAACCGATGGGAATCCAGTTTGTTTGGATCCCTGGCATTAACGTGAGGGCTGGTAATTCAGTAAAAGAACACACGTCATTTTGCGTTTCATGGCTGGTGCTCGGCTACGAAAGCAAAACTTTAAAGTAGTGTTATTTTGAGATTTTAAAGTTTTTCGGCTTTACAACATGTTTTACAGTGATATATCGTTTTCTAGTGGTCCTATAAAAACAGCGCAAATACACATTATTATTATTAATATTATTATTATTATTATTATTATTATTATTATTATTATTATTAATATTGTTATTATTTTATTTGTTTTTTTGTGAGAACCACCTGCGAAAGTTTGGAATATTTTTAATACTTTATTCAACACTCAGGGCTGGCAGCTACCTTTGATCTTGCCGCTTTTCGGAAAGTGATGATCGCCCCAGAAAAAAAATCTGTCAATCATTCGAAAACCGTAATGAGCATGCGCGAAATGCGAAGGATTCATAGCTATTTTGTCTGTGGCGACTCGACGGTGGAAAACTCATTCGTATTAAGTCATTGTTACTTTACTGTCAGCATGTTATTTTGCGGTAGTACGAAGTTTGAACACTGCGATTAATCAAGACCGCTGGAATGAGGTGCCAGCTTTGTTTTAGGTTAGTAGAGTCGTCAGCAATGAAATTGCGAGCGACATGTTTTCAGCGAGTGTATGTGGTAAAGAATATGATTTGTAATGTAGCGAACGATTATGGTTTTCGTCGTCTCAGGAAGATATTGTACTTCGACAAAATAGTAGAGTTCAATTTCGATTCTTGTTCAGTTCTGAAGAAACTAAAAGCCACGCAGTGTTTCACGACTGTCATCGCGAAAGTCCAGAATGTAAGCTTATTTCTCAAGATCGGCTTGGAACTTTAATGTAAGCTTATTAAAAGTATTTGTCCCACATTTTATGCGTATCAACTATTGAAAGCGTCGTTACGAATGAAACAGCATGTTTATTTTATGGAATTCTCCCTCTGTTTAAATGTTGCGTGACGACAGTTATTCCTGTAAGTTGAATTTTAATGCACAAATTGTTTAAATGCATACACAAGGAAAACGGCTTGAGTCCTTAAGAAATTTTTAGACGAGAAAATTTTGCAACTGGAAAGGATAGCTGATAAAGATCTCAGAAGAAGATTGCTCAACATTATTGTGAATAGAGCTCCCAGGTTTGTATGAGCGGTTGCAAGGGTGTTTGTCTCTTGTCTGTATGGGCAGATTAACTTACGTGGAAAGACATTCAGGTCCTTATTCTCTCGTGCAAAAAATTGGGAAGTTGAGTTCAGTAGCACCGGGTGAACAATGTACTGGTACACTGAGATCTTGCAGAAACCACATGCCTGTGCAGAAACCCATGGAAGGTGCATGTAAATATTATTGTATTACTTGTCACCCTTTACAATACAGATGTCCATGAACACCTGTATCGGTATGGTGGTTTTTCCCCCATTGGTGGATGCCAAAATGGGGCTACTGGGAATACATCCTAAAACCCAACTGCAAGGGAGATACAGTACCAAATAGATCCCGGGATGGTAAATCAACCATGGTTTCTCTATGTATTGAACAGCCATTTCAAAGAAGACAATCTAAATTATCACCCCTTGATTACTGAAGTGTTTCTAGCAACTCGAGGATTAACCCAGCTGACCACATTACTCTGCAGTATAATTATGTCATCAAAACATGACAATATACATCAGAACTGTAACATATTGCAATACTGTTTAATTGGTACATGTTGTGTAACATAGTCAAGTGTAATTGGCATATTGTAAATAATTATTATGCAATTACTGCACATTTTCACACACTTGCACAGTGTAATGACTGGCTGGAGTATTGCTGCGCCCTGCCTCTTTTATGTTCCAGTTCTCACCCCAGAGGTATGACAGACAAAATCTAAATTAATGAAAGATAACTTCACCTCTTTAAAATGATGAGATTTATTACCAAGCATACATAATAAATTCAAAAGTCAATATTTGTGGCTCACTTGGCAAAGTTGAAGAGCAAAATGCTGCTAACATCACCTCTCAACTGCTCACCATTTAAAAGAGATTAGAGAAGAAAAATCTGTTGTTGAGAGTATGACAGTAACATTTTAACTTAAGCAAAACAGAAAATTAGATCACCAGAACCTCCACAGTTTGTTGACTCCCAGTGTGTAGTTGCTGTAAAGGGAGGAGATTCTACAGTGTACTTAAATGAAAAAATCTATAGGGAAGGTAACGATAAAGTGGAATGGAAGAAGTCTTACTGGTCTAGCCCTGTGAACTATGTGGGTCAGCTAGTCGTTGGTTACAGTATTTTCGTTTTTCGCTGCAGAATTTGCATACGTGACCCCTCTTGATGACCAAACTTCAGGTAAAAGAGAGACCGAAACTTTCCTGTGATGTTTGGACGTCGAATAGCCAAATTGTTTGCGAATCCGCACAGACGCGCCTTCACATAAAATCGCCGCCTTGTTTGTTTATCAAAAAATAAGTACTTAGTCTCGCTCGGCCAAATTTCTTAAATGGGGCGATCATGCAAACTCGGATCCAGGCCTCGCTGCTGAGCCCCTATGCTCAGTTGAATAGTAAGCGAGCATTGATCCCATGAGCACCGGGAGGGAAATATTAAGTGATTTCTTTCAGGAAGAGCATACTATATTTAAAAAGTTTTGAGCGGCTTCTTTAAAATAGACCGGAAGACCTCGAAAAATTGGCATTTTTTTCAAGTTGTAATTCATTTTCATCCTGGCCATCTGCAACCGAAGATATTAATTAACACTAGCTTCTGTGCACTAGTGGGGTGACTGTTGACAAGGCTCAACCATTATTTTTACTTTTCCATCGATAAAAATGTATTTTGCGATCATTGAAAGTGACACTAAAAATAGCTAACATTTGAATCTATCGGCAAGTGGTGAAAGTACGGCAAACTATACAAGGAGAAAGAAGGCAAAAAAACATTTAAATTTCCCCATACATTTTGAGAGAACGATCAACTGCCTTCCGCAATATTCATTCCTCAAGCCCTTAAATTAAACAATAAGGAGAAATCGTGAAATGTTAATTTAAAAAGACATAACCCAAAAAGAAGGGAGTGTCAAATGCAAATTCAGTCTGACTGTGTTGCAACTTCCTTATATATTTACATTCTAGAGAGAAACTAAATAATCGTAACAACGACCAGGATAAACTAACATTAAAAACGTGTTAACATTTTGACATATTTACAACTAATGTACAGTATGGCAGTCTCTGATCAGAATTTCTGCACAGCAATGATCATTTTTAACTATCCCCACTAATTTTAAGCTTTCGTATTTGATGCACCGCATTAAATATGTGCTTTTACACTAACTAGTTTTAACTTTAATTAGTATCCATGAGTTCTCGAACACATTTGAGCACCCGTTCCCGATATGAGGATCCTAGAAAAAGCAAACTTGTTCTTCTTCCTTTCAGTTATTTGCCTACAGGCTTCTCTCCACCCGGTGCACAAATATCCATTAAGTCGGTTGGCAGCGCTTTTAATTTGCAGTCTCTTGGGTAGCTTTGGTTCTACCTTCAAACTCAGTTCAAACTTTCCTGTAACTGTAAGCCTCCAAATACCAGTAACAGTTTGCTGCGAGTGTCGTTGGCGTTGCCTTTGGCTTCATCGGTTTGAGCCTGAGTTTGCAGTTCCCTTATTTAACTGTCCGGGAATTCACACTTTTCACATGGAATTGAAGTTCTCGTTAAAAGTTTTTGTTTTAAATATACACTCCTTATTCCTCAAAACAGGTCACCTTGGTTTGCAGTCATTTTGCTGCAAAATTCAGCTCTTCTGTTTTAGTCTTCAGGTCGGATAACCTAGATATCACTAAATCAGTTTTGGTACCGAGGTCTTCCGTGACCATATCTCAGTGGCCAGATGTTTTAGCCGAAGAACACGACTCTTTAAATCTCTCTCTCCACTGGAGAAGACTCCGCCGAACTCATCGGAGATATAGTATTTCTCGGTCCTCTCTTTTTGCTGTGCAAGATGATCAACCTTCAAATTCGACGCCATATCATCAAAGCTTCGCGTCATTTAAGTCACTCAGCTTAATAACTCGAATGCACATTCGAATTAACGAAGCATCCTTATTCAATCTTAAGTCTCGGTGATGCGGAATAATTTCTTCACGCTGCTTTTCATAATTTGGCGAATTTCTCGATGTCGCCAGCAATAAACTACAGGATTTAACGACGAATTGAGAAGAACGATAGAAGCTGCAGCATGAATAGCCAACCAAAAAGAAATTTGTGAGCTATCCGTTATCAACAATATTGAAGAGCATAAATTTGGAAGATAACATGCGACAAAAACTACGTAGAAAAGCACAGCATTGAAGGCGACCTTTTTCTCTCGGAATAGTTTCATTGCTGGCGCATTTTGATGCTGAAGTTGACTGTGGATTTGATTCTGATGATGTCTTACAACTCTGTAAATATGAATGTACGCTATTGTGGTCAAGAAAAGTCCAACAAATTCATTAATAAAAATCACCATGGCGCCTCGACTATTAAAAGCTACGAAAAGGGAAGCAACGACTCCACTTGTTAGCCATATTGATACCAAGGCTATTATGACGCGCCTTAAAGTGACAACTTCCTGGTAGCGTAGATGAAGAGTAATAGCGATCAGTCTATCGACGGCAATGGCGGTTACATTCAGAAATGATGCGCAAGCGAGAAGAGACAAAGAGAAATAACAAACAGTTGAAATTGTTGGACAGAGTGATTCAAAGTCATGGCCACCATTCGCTGCCATTCTTAGCACCACTGCGTACATTAATTGGGCGAACAATCCCACGGCAAGATTAGAGACAGCAAGACTCAGGAAGAACTCCTTTATATTAGCAGGCATCGATGAGGCTTTCCACAGGGCTTCTCAAACTCATTAATAATTCATGCAGTCAAAAGCCAATAAATGACCTCCATTTCGGTCAGGTGGATGAATCTTGATACCCCAATGAAACACCAGATGAAACACCACCAGGTTTTCATCTGAGATGAAACATGTTTTTCATCTGAGATCAAACATTTGCATTTTAATGAGATTAATTTCTTATTGTTTCATTTGAGAAGACATGTCAAAAACTCGGGCTTCGTGCTTTATCACGGGTTCCAAATACCTCGAAACAGATGAAAGCACTCGGCCTGCGGCCTCGTGCTTTCATCTGTTTCTCAGTATTTGGAACCCGTGATAAAGCACTCGCCCTCGTTTTTGACATATTACATGAAAAGCAAGAATATTTCCAACCGTTGCCACGGGACAAAAAAAAAAGTGTAATACACACAATGAGAGCAGGGAAGTCCTGTGAAACTGAACAAGTTGTCCCAGTCCATTTAAATGGTAGCTGCAGAACTCGTCGGCCATGGTGAACTTAATGATTCAGATCCGGCAATTTTTGATATCTGTTTGTAGCTCAAATGTGAGTTATGCTTACCAATCGATTGCTGTAAGATAACTGCATTAAATAAGGTATTAACAAAACTACATACTGCGTTTCGAGTAAAGTGACCTTACGCGAAAACGCAGTTCTTATTGGTTTAATCTCTGGCTTCTATATCTTTATGCAAATACCTCAAAAATTCTGAGTGTTAGTGCGTCTTTCTTTAAAATTTACAAAAACGTTCTTGACGTTTTTTAAACTGTAAATCTTAAAAGATTACTCCAAATAGGAATATGTCGTTTATAAAAAAAAAAAAACTGCTTGTTGCTTTTTGTCGGCAAGTCTCTTAAAACAAAGAGAATAATTATTGTGGAAGAGCAGACAATGAATGAAGAGTTTTCAATCGAATATGTCACACATACAATTAAAAACTGTCGCTTTCTTTTTGTTAATTGGAGAATATTGTCGTTTTGTTAATCGTTGGGTTGTTATCATCCGTTGCATGCGTGTGGGCTTCTTTTCATAAAATGTTTCTTTCATAATTGACTATTGTGTTGTCATTGCACCACTCGCGTCAGTGAATGCGTCAGTCAATTGCATGATGGACCCTGTTTATCGCCGAATATCTGCTCCTTTTGGGACTCATGCGATCATGATGCTTCTAATACGTGGGATCACTCACGTTCAGCTAGTGACTTCATACAGTAGAAGTTTTTCTTGGCCACAGGCGTGTATCTGAGAACTTAAAATCCACCTTTTGTTCGGTAAATAAAGAGCAAGTCTCACTTATCTTGAGATGGGCGGAGCTTAAAAACTGAACATCAATAAAAAGCTACGTGAGGAATCAATATTAATGCTGCTTAACCAATAGGTCTTAGTTGTTTTACTCATCCATGTATATAAGTAAGTATCTTTCGAAAAGTAATCCTTAATTTGGTGGCATCAGAAATAATATGACGGTTATTAACTTTTAAAAATATTCTGAAGCTGTTAACCACATATGCAAATTAGGCGGCATATATTCGGCGCATGTGCAGCACGGACACAGATAATATATAGGAAAACAGTATTATTTTCATAACAATTCAATGGCAGCCATGCTGAAATGCAATGCATTGTGGGGCGTCGAAGGTAAAGCCGGTAAACAGACGAGTCTTTGTATGGGATTCTTTGAATTTCTTGGCAAAAACAGTCCAAAGCTATAAAATTTTCTTGGTGAAAATCCCGTTATATCCTGATTAAGATTTCCCTGCTAAAATTGTATTCAGAGTTTTCTTGCAGTGCTTTGGAAGTTGTGTGAGTCTTAGCACAAGGCACCCACCCAAACTGTGTAGCTAATATTCAAAAAGATACCGGGATAAACTGCACTTCAAAATATTTTAAGCAAGCAAGAAAAAGAAGGAAGGAAGGAAGGAAGGAAGGAAGGAAGGAAGGAAAGAGGGAAGAAGAAATTAGATAAATAAATAAATAAATAAATAAATAAATAGATAAATAAATAAATAAACAGCCATTTGTGGGTCATTTTACAGCAACAAAAACTAAATACGGATCAGTTGATTTCACGTTTATTTTTATATTATTATTTATGCTACGTTTTTATTTACTCCTTCAACAATGTAAGGCATAAACGAATTTCCTTTGTGTAACTTATTATCATGCATACAATTGTTACTTATATTTCTTTCTTGTTCTGCATTTCGGCGTACATTTTTTTTTTTTACTTTTCTTTCATGATATGAAATTGCACTGTTGTGCCGCAGCCAATATCAAGTTCACGAGTAAAGAAATTGTTTCGCTGTCCAACAAATGTTCATTTAGTTCCTGCTTAAGACGTGTTGCATAATTACTTACACTCTACATATTAGTTCGAACTGAAAAAAAAAAATAATAAAGAATAACCTCTTACTAACCGAGCGCGAGGGCCGTACTGGGGAATATTGGCCCGAGGTCGTGACAGTACGGACCGAGCGCAGCGAGGTCCGTACAAAAACGACCGAGGGCCAATATTCTTCAGTGCGGCTCGAGCAAGCTAGGTTAGTAAGTAGTTTATTATATGGCATCATTTCTTTGGCCAAACGGACACTTCCGGTTGTTTCATTCAAGTCAACTTCCGGCGTGATGTCAGCGATGTGAGGGATTTTTCCCGCTTTTGATGATCATGACGCGAGCATCACAGAAACGAAAAGAACGATTTATAACACGAGTTCTAAAACACTTGTGTGGTTTATTTTATGCTGAAAAGATCAAGCATCTGCTGACTTAAGAAAGGGAAAAAATCACAAAACAGGAAATCAGCGGAATTTGAAAATGTAAAGTTTACAGAGTAAAAAAAAACTGACTTCTTGTGAGAAGAAAGGTCGACAGTCAATCATCGTCGTCACTTTCAATAACAAGTCGACGCTTTTTTTCGGTCTGTACAAATTTCACATTTCCATGAAAGATCTGGAAAGTGCAGCCACTGATGGAACCAATGTTAGCTCCTGCAAAGACCGGAGCGGCGGAGGATAGTAGTGGATCCACGCTAGACTTCATCATGGAATTTACGGCCGTGCTGGTTAAGGCGTTTTCACTGGAAGAACACGAGGCCATTTGAAGGTCTTGAACACTTGAAACCGTCGATTCTTCACTACCGGAATGGGCCCTGCTGAGTGTTAACGACATTCTTCTTTGATGAGTGGAGCTTGCCGACTTGTACGACTGGAGACTTTCCGTGTTTTTGTGGCCACTGAGCTGAGCAACAAAGTTCTCGGGAATATCAGCATCGAGCAGCCTGGAGATACACGTTTTACGCACTGAGTGGTTGGTAATTTGTTTTCCCTCTCTTTGAAGACCAGCTTTTTGGGCTGCTGTGGACAACAATTTCCCGATTTCATTCTTTCCGAGAGGCGACTTCATGTACCAAACATTATCTTTCGAGCTTCTATTATGCCGTACTGCTAAATAAAATGGGGACTCTGGTTTGTTCATTTCTACTGGTCTGTGGCGTTTGGTTGAAAAGCCCTTCGGTGACCTTTTTCTTGACCATGACGAGTCTTCGTGCCTCGTTCTGCAAGCCAAACAAGCATTTCTCCACCATCTTTATCTTCTTGGAGCTGAACATCTCCCCAGCGCAGCTTTCGGCTTTCGTCTCTCGCCCGAAAACCGAAGTGAAGAGACAAGAGCCACCAAACTGTTCGCTGCAGCGAAACTGGATTGTGATCACCAAATTCTCCTTTTTTAAAGAGAGCATCTTCTTCATCGTCTTCGAGTACCGTGGCAGCTTGCGGTTTGTTACCTTTACCGTGTTCATGAACAAGCGACTTGCGTTTCGCAGAGAGAACTTTCCTCGACTTTGCAAAGTCCTTGTCCTTCAATATGTTAACTGAAGAACCTTTCTCACTTAAATATCTTTGGATACTTCGTTGAAAACCAGATATGGTGTCTGGTTCGTACTCTTCTCCATTTTTCTTCTGGATATTCATGAAGAACTTGCACAGGAGGTGGTCAAGTTCGGGCGCAGGTAAGCTTTCGACCGTTTTTCCACTCATGCCAATTGTTTCCATGTAGCGGGAGAGAGTGTTCATGTCCGTTGTAGTTTTCTTGGTAGTATTGGCACTTTTCTGGTTCTTAATAAAGCCTTCTATTTCCTCTTGGCTCTCGCTTATGCGGTTTGCCTCGATGCTCGTCTCATCGAAGTCTTTGTCTGGATAATAAAACTCACTTGGCGAGTGTTCGAATTCTTCGTCGTCTTCCATGTTGTCAGTTAGACTCAAACTAAGAAACAGTTACTTTTTAAAATTATATTTTGCTTTTACCAAGGATTTTAACGCATTTTTTCTTACTTTTTGTGTTTCGCGCGGCTTTGAATTTCCCGGGAGCAAAAAAAATACACAAACGGACCGTTTCCATGGTAATGGTCCGTACTGTAAAATCCCGACCGAAAATTAGCCAATGAGAGCGCACCATTTGACCTAAGAATTGCTTGCCATATAATAAAGCATCCTTATTCCACCTTAACTGTCGGTGATTCGCAGTATCTTTTTCACTGTGCTTTTTATAATTTGACGAATATCTCGATATCGCTGGCAGGCAAGCATTGCTGGCTATGTAATCTTTTAACAGACACCTAATATGATCTCATGATGCATTGTTCGATCGCGTTCTTGTATAAACAAACTCAATTTGCCGCAAATTTTCGAAATGAATTTAGCCGGAATTTACATTAAATTTGACTCCTCTGTGCCCTCAGTTCTCTGTAGAGAATTCCTATGTTGTTGTCCATTGCTCGACGCCTTGATCTCGTTGAAAACTGCTGTAAATCGTACTGGGTTTGTTTTTGGCGCTATTCCCTCCAATCAAATTAATTCATTAATAGGCGCATGTTCCTTTACAGAACCTTCAAATAAAAAGAAAACTTAGTATTTTTCCTTTCAACCACTTTCTTCCAGGCTTTAGCCCCTCCGATGCACACGTTGAAATTCGACACTTTTTATGTTAGAACCTCTTTTGTGTTTTCCATCTCTCTGGTTGCTTTGATTGTTCCTTCTAATTTCAAATTTGCCTGTCCACTGCAAGTCTCCAAATATAGCCGTTTTCTTCGTATTTCGTCGACGTTGCTTTAGACTTCATCAGTTGGTCTACGAATTAACAGTTTTCTCCAACGAAGTGAACTTCTCGTCTAAAGTTTTTGTTTGAATCCAGGCTCGTTCTTCCTCTAAACATGCCACCTTGCTTTTAGTTTAATTTTATTTCATTTTTATTTTAGTCTTCAGGTCGGATAACCTAGATAACACGATGTCTTCAATGACCATATCTCAGTGGCCAGATGTTTTAGCCGAAGAACGCGACTCTTCAAATCTCTTCTCAACTGGAGAAGACACCGCCCAACTGATCGAAGAAATAGTATTTCTCGGTCCTTCAATTTTGGTGTGAAAAATGATCAACATTCAAATTTGACGTCAGGTTATCAGAGCTTCACTCCAGACTCAAATCATTTAGCTTAATTAGTCACAATGCAAACTCGAATTAACAAGGCATCTATATTCCATTTTAAGTCTCGGCTATGCGGAATATATTTTTCACTGTGCTTTTCATAATTTGACGAATTTCTCGATATCGCCAGCAGTAAACTACAGGATTTAACGACGAATTGAGAAGAACGAAATAAAGTGTGACGCAAAAAGCCAACCAAAAATAAATTTCAGCGCTGTTTATTTTTAACAACGTTGCAGACCAGAAATGCGGGAGATAACATGCGACAAAAATTACATAGATATATACAGTATTGAAAGCGGACTTTTTCTCTCGGATTAGCTGCATTGCGAGCACATTTTGCTGCTGAAGTTGACTGTGGATTTGGTTCTGATGATATCTTACAACTCTGTAAATGCGAATGTACGCTACTGTTGTCAAGAGCATTCCAACAACTTGAACGATCACACCTACCGTGACTTTGTGTGTATTAAGCGAAACGAACAGAGAAGCAGCGATACCACTTGTGATCCATATTGATACCAAGACTATTTTAACGCGCCTAGAAGTGACAAGTTCCTGGTATCGTAGGTGGAGAGTTATAGCGAGGAGTCTATCGACAGCAATGGCGGTTAAATTCAGAAATGATGCGCAAGCGAGAAGAAATAAAGAGAAAGAACAAACAGTTAAAATTGTTGGACAGAGTAAGTCAACGTTTTGACCTCCATTGGCTGTGAGCAATAACTGAGCAAACAATCCCACGGCAAGATCAGAGACAGCAAGACTCAGGAAGAACTTCTTCATTTTAGTGGGCATCGATGAGGCTTTCCACAGGGCACGAATAGCAAGGATATTTCCAAGCGTTGCCACGAGAGAAAAAAATAAAGTGTAATACACACATTGAGAGCATCGTAGCCCTGTGAAACTGAAGAAGTCGACTAAGATCCTTCAAATGGTAACTGCAGAACTCTACGGCCATGGCGAACCTAATGATTCAGATCCGGCGATATATATGATACCTGTTTGCAGCTCCAATGTGAGTTAGAATTACCAATCGACAGCTGTAAAATAACTGTATGAAATAAGGAATTAATACAACTACATACTGCGTTTCAAATAATAAGAAACCGACTGAGCACGCAGTTATTATTGGTTTAATCTCTGGTTTCTATATCTTTATGTAAATATCTTAAATATTCTGAGGGTTATTAAGAAAAATAGAAAAAAATAGGTACGTCTTTCTTTAAAATTTTCGGAAAATTTCTTGAAGTTTAAGATGATTTCAAACAGGAGTATGTCGTTTATAAACAACGACTTCTATTTTCTCCAAATGAGAGGAAGAGAATATTGTGGACGGGCCGACAATCAAGGGTGCTCAATCGAAATATGTCAGACATACGATTAAAACTGTCGTTTTTGTTCATTGGAGAACATTGTCGTTTTGTTAATCGTTGGGTTATTATCACCCTTTCCTGTCGACTACAAGACTCCAAACACAGCAGGTTTCTGCGTATGTCGTTTAGGCTTCTTTTTATAAAATCAGTCTCTTTTCATAATCGACTCCTGTGTTGTCGTTATACCGCTTGCGTCAGTGAATGTGTCAGTCAGTTGCATGATAGACCCTGTTTATCGTCGAGCATCTGCTCCTTTTGTGACTCATGGGGTTTCTAATAAGTGGATTTACTTACCTTCCGCTTGTGAGTCCATACAGAAGAACTTTTTCTAGACCTCACGCACGTATAGCACTTGAAATTCATATCTTATTTTGTAAATAAGAAGCAAGTCCCCTTATTTCGAAATGGGAGGAGCCTGATAACAGGTGAATAATTTAAAAAAAGATATAAAAGATGACTGTTGATTTAAATATACATGTAAGCTTCCCTCGAAAAGAAATCTCTAAATGGTCGCACCATTCAGAGTTGACAATAACGGATATTAACTTTGTAATGTATTCTGAAGCTGTCTATCGACATATGCAAAGAAAATTAGGCGGCATATGTCATATGTCTGCAAAAAATTCTGAATTGACAGAAATTTATCTTCGCTATTTTAAAACACAAGATTCTTAAACTCTCTTATAACCAGTTTTAAGGTGCTTTTTCCAATAATGACAATTGTTTAAAAACCTCCAACAGCAACTTGTGATCGAAAGATGATCTTACAGATTGCGTGACATTTCTTACTAAAACTTCAGAATTTTCCGGTATTTCAGAATAAACAATATTTCTTGTCAGGAGCTCGTTACAAGTGGAGAAATATAAAATCGTTTCTCCGTTGAAATTGCTATAAATTTATCTGCACTGGAGTTGGTGTATTTCTCAAATGTGTCATTGGTACAAATTGCAGATGAATACAAATATCAAAGTCAATGAAATAAGTTAATAAGTCATTAAATATTTTTCCACGTATATTTCTGAAAACGTCCCGAGGGAGTAAGGGCGTTCGCACAAATATTCAATTAGTTATTGAGGTTCAAAGTCGCCGTGGAAAGAATACGCCCCAACGGTCCAGATAAGGTTGAAAATATAATGATGTTTCAAAAGTTTTTATACCCATAACAAAAAAAAGAACTTGCTCACAGTTCAAACATCTTCCATTAAGGGTGCCAAAACTCAAAGGAAATCGGTGAAATATTTTTTTGTTAAAAATCTCGATTCAAAAATGCCACTAACCCGGGAATAAATATAGGGGTGGGCCACTTTAAAGTAATTTGAAGCATTGGTGTGTCGCGAACTTGCCATATTAGTGCTTCGAAAAATGGCGATTTGGTCACGACTTAGCTAAGCCTAGCTGATGCATAAACAACACATGTTTGCGGGGTTGTTACACTTAAGACAAATGTACTTTCAAGTACGGGGATCTTCCTGATCATAAATATTAAAAAAGTCAACATTTCCAAACTCCAATTCGACCTGGAAACGATGGAGAGAAATTCCACTGAAAATTCGCATTATTTATTTATTTGTAATTATTTAAAAGCATTTAAATAATAATTTATAAACTCCCTTATATGTACTTAAGGTAACGTTTTATCGCGTAAATGCTCTGGAAGTTTGTTCCAGATACGGAAAGATCTCTTGTTTAAACAGCCCTAATGTTAGGTTTGTTGAGATCATCAATTCCTCTGACATTTAAAAAAGCAACGACTTTTTAACAAGATAAAATAACACTGCATTCAACACTTGAATGTTAAGTACGCTATTTTCATTGGATCCTTGATGTTTAACGGACACCGAGATTAAGTACCACGAGAGCGAAATGTTAAGGGATTTCTCTGAGGAAGAACTAACTATATTTACTCAATGCTTAGCGACTTCTCCAAAATGCACAGGAGGAACTTCAACTATTGGCCAATTTTTTCAAGTTGCAAGCCATTTCAATCCTTGCTATCTGCAAGCTAAAGGCAATTAATACTGGGTTCTGCAACTGTTGATAAAACGCAATCATTATTTTGACGTTCCATTAATGCAAACTGTTCTCCGGCTACTCAAATTGACACTCAACATAGCTAACTTTGTATCTTTCGGCCTGGGTCAAAACTACAATATAGATAATAAAGAAAAATAGACAGAGGACGAAAAAGGTTTCAAATCGGCATTCTGAAGCCCAGGTTTCCCCTTACGTAAGCACCTGTTCGCTATCACAGAACGTTATAAAAAGCGCACTTAATATTCCTCCCTTTAACCACTTCCCTTGAGGCTTTCGCCCTTCCGATGTCCACTTTGAAACTCGACGCCTTTAAAGTTAAGTCCTCTTTTCTATTTTCCATCTCTTGCGTAGCTTTGATTATTCCGTTTAATTTCAAATATTCCTGTCGACAACAAGACTCCAAATACAGAATTTTTTTGTCGTTGACGTTGCCTTACGCTTCAGCAGGTTGTCTAGGAATTGAAAGTTTTCTCCATCGAAGTGAAGTTCTCGTCTAAAGTTTCTGTTTTAATAATTAATTCAGGCTCCTCCTTCCTCCAAACATGTCACCTTGCTTTGCAGTCTTTTTATCTGAAAATTCAGTTCTTCCATTTTAGTCTTCATGTCGGATAACCGAGATATCACTATATCAATTTTGGTACCGCCATCTTCCATGTCAGTCATCAGTCGCCAGATGTTTTAGCCGAAGAGCACGAGTCTTTAATCTCTCTTCCACTGGAGAAGACTCCGGAGAAGTGTTCGAAGAAATAGTATTTCTCGGTCCTTCCTTTTTGGCGTGAAAAATGCCGGACTAACGTTCAAATTTGACAATAGGTTAAGAGAGCTTCACTCGATTCAAGTCATTTACTCACAATGCAAATTCAAATTAACGAGTCATCTCTATTCCATCTTAAGTCTCAGTGATGCGGAATATATTTTTCACTGTGCTTTTCACAATTTGACGAATTTCTTGATATCGCCAGCAGTAAACGAGAGTGTTTAACGACGAATTGAGAAGAACGAAGAAGATTGTAGCGTGCATAGCCAACCAAACAGAACTTTGAGCGCTGTCCGTTATGAACAATATTCCAGAGCTGAAATTGGGGAGATAACATGCGACAAAAATTAGGTAGAAATACATAACATTGAAGGCGGATTTTTTCTCTCGGAATAGTTCCCTTGCTTGCGCATTTTGATGCTAAAGTTGGCTGTGGATTTGATTCGGATGATGTCTAACAACTCTGTAAATATAAAAATATGCTACTGTTGTCAAGAGAATTCCAACGAATTCACCAATAACAACTAGTATGGTGCTTCGACTATTAACTAGGTACAGAGGAGCAGCGACACCACTTGTGATCCATATTGATACCAAAGCTATTATGACGCGCTTTGAAGTGACAAGTTCCCGGTATCGTAGGTAAAGAGTAATAGCGAGAAGTCTATCGACAGCAATGGCGATTACATTCAGGAGTGATGCACCAGCGAGAAGAAATAAAGCGAAGAAACAAACAGTTAAAATTGTTGGACAGAGTAAGTCAAAGTTATGACCTCCATTGGCTGCCATCCTCAATACAACTGCGTACATTAACTGGGCGAACAATCCCACTGCAAGATCAGAGACAGCAAGACTCAGGAAGAACTTCTTTATATTAGCGGGAATTGATGAGGCTTTCAACAGGGCGCGAATAACAAGAATATTTCCAAATGCTGCTACGGGAGAAAAAATAAAGTTTAACACACACAACGAGTAAACAGCAGTCCCATGAAACTTCAAAAGTTGTCCAAGTCCATTCAAATTGTTATCACAGAACTCTTCAGCCATGGTGAACTTAATAATTCACATCCAGCAATATATTTTACAATATGTGTGGTATCCCTATTTGTTTGTAGCTCTAATGAGATGCATAACCGACACCTGTAAGCTAAGTGCATGAAAAAAGGAATTAATACAACTGCCTACTGCGTTTCGTATAATATGATCTTAAATAATTAAGTACGCTTTATTGGTTTAAACACGTCCTTTTATATCCTCATGCAAATTGGTAAATTTTCCGACGGAGTAACATTTGTCTATGGCTCATGTTTCGACAACAGCTTCTACTTCCTACGAATACATGCGTCTGTTCGTAACTCTCTTCAAACGTAGGCACTGATATTATCAGCGAAATATTAATAGATAAACTGACGATGTGTTCCATCGAAACATGTCTTGTATACGATCTAAAATTTGTCGTTGTCGTTTGATCAAATAGGGAATATCATTTGTTTCGTGATAGATGAAAGTAAAGGTACGATTATTTAAGGTAAAAATGCTTTAAGACCCTTTTTGGCGTTTTTTCATTAAAAGTCTCTTTCATAATTGACTCCTGTATCAGGTCATTATATCCCGCTGCATCAGTAAATGCGTCAGGGACTCTGTTTATTGTCGAGCATCTGCTCCTTTTGTCCCTCATGGGGCTTCTAAGAAGTAGAATCACTCACGTTCGGCTAGTGACTCCATACAGTAGTTTTTCTAGGCTACATGCGTGTATCTGACAATTTGAAACCCATCATTTGTTCGGTAAATAAAGAGCAAGTCTCCCTTATTTCGAGATGGGAGATCTTAAAAAATAAACATCAATGAAAGACTATGTGAATAAACAATATTTATGTTGTATCAACTACTGTAGACAATACATAACAAGAAAGGGAAGAAAAAAGGCGAAAAAAACGTTAAAATTCCCTCATACCTTTTGCAAGAACGGTCAACTGCCTTACGCAACATTTATTCCCAGGTCCTTAACCAGACTGAAAAAATGGGGAAAATCCGTGACATGTTGATAAAAAACGGGTAACCCAAAAACAAGGAAATGTCAAAAACAAATTAATTCTATTATAGCGCGACTTCGTAATTGGCATTTTGGAGATTAACTAAATAATCGCAATAACGACCAAAATAAACTAACATATGCGTTACATTTTGCATTTTGACATATTTACCATCAATGAACAGTTTATCAGTCACGGAGTTGCTCAGCTTCAATGCTTATTTTTGAGTTTTTTCTACTTATTTGAAATTTTTGCAATCATTCTTAGTTTTTTAAGGAGATCCTCATACCCTCAGTTTATTCTTGAGCCCTGTTTTCCCCCTTACTTGAGCACCAGTTCCGTACCACAGAATCTTAAAAAAAGCGCACTTGGTATTTTTCCTTCCAACAACTTTCTATCAGGCTTTAGCTCCGTTCTGATACACAACTTGAAATTCGACACTTTTTGAGTAAGCACCTCTTTTGTATTTTCCACCTCAAGTGTAGCTTTGGTTATTCCTTCTAATGTCAAATTTTCCTGTCGACTGCAAGTCTCCAATTTCAGTTCTACGTATGTCGTCGACGTTGCTTTAGGCTTCATTAATTAGCTTTGTCTACGAATTCACAGTTTTGTCAATCAAAGTGACGTTCTCTTTTAAAGTTTTAATTCAGGTTCCTTCAACCTCCAAACATGTCACCTTGAGGTGCAGTACATTTACTCCAAAGTTCAGTTCTTCCATTTTAGTCTTCAAGTCAGATAACCTAGATAACCATATCTCAGCTGCCAGATGTCTTAGGCGAAGAACACGACTCTTTAAATCTCTTCTCCACTGGAGAAGATTACGCCGAACTGGTCGAAGAAATAGTATATCTCGGTCCTTCCTTTTTGGTGTGAAAAATGATCAACGTTCAAATTCGACGGCAGGTTAACAGAGCTTCACGTCATTCACGTCCTTTAGCTTAATAACTCACAATGCAAGTTCGAATTAACAAGGCATCTTTATTCCATCTTAATTCTCGGTGATGCGGAATATTTTTTTAACTGTGCTTTTCATAATTTGACGAATTTCTCGATATCGCCAGCAGTAAACTACAGGATTTAGCGACGAATTGAGAAGAACGAAAAGAAATGTGACGTGAAAAGCCAACCAAAAAGAAATTTGAGAGCTATCCGTTATATACAATATTGTAGAGCAAAAATTCGGAAGATAACATGCGACAAAAATTACGTAGAAATGCACAGCGTTGAAAGCGGCCTTTTTCTCCCGGAATAGTTCCATTGCTTGCGCATCTTGATGCTGAAGTTGACTGTGGATTTGATTCTGATGATGTCTTACGGCTCTGTAAATATGAATGTACGCTACTGTTGTCAAGAGAATTCCAACGAATTGACAAATAAATACTACAATGCCGCTGTAAGTATGAAAAGCTACGAAAAGGGAAGCAACGTCTCCACTTGTGATCCATACTGATACCAAGGCTATTATGATGCGCTCTGAAGTGACAAGTTCCCGGTATCGTAGGTGAAGAGTTATAGCGAGGAGTCTATCGACAGCAATGGCGGTTACATTCAGAAATGATGCGCCAGCGAGAAGAGATAAAAAGAAACAACAAACAGTTAAAATTGTTGGACAGAGTAAGTCAAAGTTACGTCCTCCATTCGCTGCCATCCTTAGGACCACTGCGTACATTACCTGGGCGAACAATCCCACGGCAAGATCAGAGACAGCAAGACTCAGGAAGAACTTCTTTATATTAGCGGGTATCAATGAGGCTTTCCACAGGGCACGAATAACAAGAATATTTCCAACCGTTGCCACGGGAGAAAAAATAAAGTGTAATGCACACAATGAGAGCAGGGAAGTCCTGTAAAACTGAACAAGTTGTCCGACTCCCTTCAAAAAGTAGTTGCAGAACTATTCGGCCATGGTGAACTTAATAATTCAGATTCGGCGATGTGTTTCATACTGAAATGTGCCGCAATTTGTTTATAATTACTAAACTCCAAAGTCATAACCGACAGCTGTAAGCTGGATGCATGAAAGAAGAAGTTAACACAATCGTAAATCGCGTTTTGTTTTATATAATCTTAAATGAGCCCGTGTTTTATTGACTTAAAGCTTTTTTTTCTATATCTCTATGCAAACACGGTGACATGTTAATAAAAAACGGGTAACCCGAAAAGAAGGAAATGTCAAAAAACAAATTAATTCTATTATAGCGCGACTTGGTGATAGGCATTTTAGAGATTAGCTAAAGAAACACAATAGCCACCAAGATAAAGCTAACAGATGCGTTATATTTTACATTTTGACATATTTACCATCAAATAACAGTTTGTCGGTCTCGGAGTGGCTGAGCTTCAATGCTCAATTTTGAGTTTCTCCACTGATTTGAAATTTTTGCAATTATTCTTAGTACCTCATACCCTCAGTTTATTCTTGGGTCCGGTTTTCCCCCATACTTGAGCACCAGTTCAAATAACAGTTTTTCGGCCTCGGAGTGGCTGAGCTTCAATGCTCATTTTTGAGTTTCTCCACTGATTTGAAATTTTTGCAATTATTCTTAGTTTTTTAAAGAGATTCTCATACACAGTTTTTTCTTGAGCCCGGTTTTCCCCCATAATTGAGCACCAGTTTCCTATCACAGAACCTTATAAAAAGCGCACTTAGTATTTTATCTTTCAACCACTTTCTTTCAGGCTTTAGCCCCGTTCCGATTCCCAAGTTGAAATTCAACACTTTTTGAGTTAGCACCTCCTCCTGTATTTTCCAATTCAAGTTAAGCTTTGGTAATTCCTTTTAACATCAAATATTCCTGTTGACTGCAAGTCTAATAAACATAGCAGTTTTTTGTGTATGTCGTCGACGTTAAGGCTTCATTACTTTGTCTACGAATTGACAGTTTTCTCCATCGAGGTGACGTTCTCGTCTAAAGTTTTTGTCTTAATTCAGGTTCCTTCTTCCTCCAAACATGTCACCTCGCTGTGCAGTTCATTTACTACAAAATTCAGTATTTCCATTTAAGTCTTTAGGTTGGATAACCTAGAAACCACTAAAGTCAATTTTACTACCGAGGTCTTCCATAACCACATCTCAGTTGCCAGATGTTTAAGGCGAAGATTAAAAGACTCTTTATATGTCTTCTCCACAGGAGAAGACTCAGCCCAACAGATCAAAGAAAAAGTATTTCTCGATCCTTCCGTTCATATTCGACGTCAGGTTAACAGAGCTCTTAATAAGTCCCAATGCAAATTTGCATTAACAAGGCTTGTTATTTCATCTTAATTCTCGGTGATGCGGAATATTTTTTTCACTGTGCTTTTCATAATTTGACGAGTTTATCGATATCTCCAGCAGTAAACTACAGGATTTAACGATGAATTGAGAAGAACGAAGAAAAATGTGACGTGATCGGCCAACCAAAAAGAACTTTTAGCGGTGTCTGTTGTTAAGAATATAACAGAGCAGAAATATGGAGGATAGCATGCGTCGAAAATTACGTAGAAATGCACAGAATTGAAAGAGGACTTTTTTCCTCGGAGTAGCTCCCTTGTATGCGCATTTTGATGTTGAAGTTGACTGTGGATTTGATACGGATGATATCTTACAACTCTGTAAATGCGAATTTATGCTACTGTTACAAAGATAATTCCAACAAATTCAACGATCACAACTACCATGATATTGTGTATACCAAGCGAAACGAACAGAGAAGCAGCGGAGCCACTGGTGATCCAAACTGATACTAAGGCTATTATGACGCACTCTGAAGTGACAAGTTCTCGGTATCGTAGGTGAAGAGTAATAGCGAGGAGTCTATCGACAGCAATGGCGGTTACATTCAGAAATGATGCGCAAGCAAGAAGAAAAAAAGAGAAATAACAAACAGTTAAACTTGTTGGACAAAGTAAGTCAAAGTCATGACCTCCATTGGCTGCCATCCTTGGCACCACTGCGAGCATTAACTGAGCGAGCAATCCCACGGCAAGATCAGAGACAGCAAGACTCAGGAAGAACTTTTTTATATTAGCAGGTATGGAGGAGGCTTTCCACAGTGCGCGAATTGCCAGAAGTTCGGCTTGTGAGTCCACACAGTAGAAAATTTTCTAGACCTGAGGTGTGTATAGAACTTGAAACCCATCTTTTGTTCGGAAAATAAAGAGCAAGTCCCCCTTATTTCGAGATAGGAGGAGCATAAATAATGAACATCGATGAAAGAATCAATATTAATATCATTTCCAACAGGTCTTAGTTGTTTTACTCAGTCAATTATACAAGTAAGCATCCTTCCAAAAGTAATCCTTAATTTGGTGGCATCAGAACTGTTATGACGGTTGTAAATTTTGAAAAATATTCTGAAGCTGCTGGTCGACATATGCAAATCAGGCGGTATATATTCTGCTCATGTTCAGCAATGGCACAGATATGATGCAGATAAACAATGTTATTTTCTCAGCAATTTACTGGCGCCAATATTAAATTAAAATGCATTCTGGGGCGTCCAGGGTTTGGCCGGTAAAAAGACAAAAAAGCTTTGTATGGGATTCTGTGAATTTCTTGGTGGAACAGTGGAAACAACTCGGCGTTGTCCTTCAAGAAGTGAGTAATAAGAAAAACAAAACAAGTGATGAAGTTTTGGTTTAAAAAAAAAAGAGACTTTTTTGCGATAAAACTAATTGCACAGTAAACGGGTTTAGCCCCTTTTTCTTTAGCCCATTATATTCTGATTACGGATTCCCTGCTAAAAGTGGAGTACAAACTTTCATCGTTTAAACTACCTGCTCCTTTCTTAGATGTAACGAGGTTGATTCTATTAAAACTCAGAGTTCTCTTGCAGCGCTGTAGAGTCGCGTGATTCTTAGCACAGGGTACCACCCAAACTGTGTGGCTAATGTGTAAGGCCCTTTCTGGTTTCTCACCAACGCTACTTTTGTTGAGATCACAAATTCCTCTTATATTCAGAAGATAAAACTTTCATTAAAGCAACCATTTTTCAATAAACAGAATTGAAGTTATTCCAAAGGTTCGTGGAGATACCTTTAGGGAAAAAAAACTATTTTCAGCCAAATTAAAGTTAAATTATCAATTTAACAATTTAAAAAACGAAAACTGAAATCTTCAAAACTACGCGAGTAATTGAGTAAGACGACTTTTTAAATGAAAGATATTAACCATCGAGGTATGACAATCACCAAAAGGCATGAACTCTCCACTGATCTGTTCGCAGAAAAGAAGTTCATCCGGAAGCTTCTATTTCTCATTCTTATCTTATCAAAAATTGTCGTTGACATAGGAAGGAGTTTGACGTCCTGAAAAGTCCTAGGAGAAACCAAAGTCCTTGAACACAAATCAGAGCGAAGCCAGGACCACAAAAGAAGGAAAAAAGCAAATTTGGAAATGATAAATAAGAAAGTAGTCACAAGCAGTGACAAGAGCTCCTGGTTGGATCGATAATGAACTTCACAAATCGGAGAAGAATCGAGAGAAGAACAACGCGGTGCTTCACTTTCCTTTAGCTTTGCCTATTGCTGGCTATCATACGCTTACACAGAGGCAAAGCAGGGAGAACTTAGCCGCTTTTCCTTTCTCGCAAATTTCAAAAGATAATTTTGTCACGAGTCTCTGCGGGGAGCTCCTACGTTGTTCTTTATTGGCCGTTGGCTTGATCTCGTTGATAACTGCTGTAATAAGGTCTGAAAACTATGAAAATCAGTCTTTGAAGGCTAAAAACTCAGGGTTTGTGTATAGGATAATCCCTGCATTTTCAAATTAATAGGGTATCTCGATTTACCAAATCCATCGGCCCACGGAATAACTACTGTAGACAATGATTGACAAGAGAAGGAAGATAGAAGGTGAAAAAACATTGAAATTCCCTAGCCTCATACCTATTGCGAGAACGGTCAGCTGCCTTACTCAACTTTTTTTTTTTTAGGTCCTTCACCAGATTGACAAAATGGGGAAAATTCGTGACATGTTAATAAAAAAACGGGTAACCCAAAAAGACGGAAATGTCAAAAACAAATTAATTCTATTATAGCGCGACTTCGTAAATGACATTTTAGAGATTAACTAAATAATCTCAAAACAGACCAGCTGCCTTATTACTCAACATTTATTCCCAGGTCCTTCAGCGGATTGAGAAAATGGGGAAAATTAGTGACATGTTAATAAAAAACGGGTGACCCAAAAAGAAGGAAATGTCAAAAAACAAATTAACTCTATTAGAGCGTGACTTCGTGATTGGCATTTTGGAAATTAACTAAATACTCACAATAACGACCAAGATGAAACTAACATATGCGTTATATTTTACATTTTGACATTTTTATCATCAATGAACAGTTTGTCGTTCTAGGAGTTTGCAGAGCTTCAATGCTCAATTTTGAGTTTCTCCACGAATTTGAATTTTTTGCAATTATTCTTTGCTTTTTAAGGAGATCCTCATACACAGTTTTTTCTTGAGCCCGGTTTTCAACCATAATTGAGCATGGGTTGTCTATCACAGCACCTTATAAAAATGTGCACTTGGTATTTTATCTTTCAACGACTTTCTTTTAGAATTTAGCCCCGTACAAGATTCGACGTTGAAATTCAACACTTTTTGAGTTAGCACCTCTTCTTGTATTTTCCAATTCAAGTTAAGCTTTGGTAATTCCTTTTAATTTCAAATTTTCCTGTCGACTACAAGTCTCCAAACACAGCAGTTTTCTGTGTATGTCGTCGACGTTAAGGCTTTATCACTTTGTCTACGAATTGACAGTTTAAATTCAGGTTCCTTCTTCCCCCAAACAGGTCACCTCGCTGTGCAGTACATTTACTGCAAAATTCAGTATTTCCATTTCAGTCATCCGGTCGGAAAACCTACATATCACTAAAATTAATTTTACTACCAGAAATTTCTGATTGAAAGTTTTTGTTTCAATCCAGACTCCTTATTCCTCAAAACAAGGCACCTTGGTTTGTAAAAATTCGAATTAACAAGGCATCTTTATTCCATCTTAATTCTCGTAGATGCGGAATATCTTTTTGACTGTGCTTTTTATAATTTGACGAATTTCTCGATATCGCCAGCAGTAAACAACAAGATTTAACGACGAATTAAGAAGAACGAAAATTAATGTAACGTGAAAAGCCAACCAAAAAGAAATTCGAGAACTATCCGTTATAAACAATATTGTAGAGCATGAATTCGGAAGATAACATGCGACAAAAATTACGTAGAAATGCACCGCGCTGAAAGTGGCTTTTTTCTCACGGAATAGTTCCATTGCTTGCGCATTTTGCTGCTGAAGTTGACTGCGGATTTGATTCTGATGATATCTTAGCACTCTATAAATATGAATGTACGCTACTGTTGTAAAGAGAATTCCAACGAATCCACAAATAACAATTACAATGGCGCTTTTACTAGTAACAGCAACGGAAAGGGAAGCGGTGACTCCACTTGAGATCCATATTGATACCAAGGCTATTATGACGCGCCTTTGAAGTGACAAGTTCCTGGTATCGTAAGTGAAGTGTTATGGCGAGGAGTCTATCGACAGCAATAGCGGTTACATTCAGAAATGATGCGCCAGCGACAAGAAACAAAGAGAAATAACAAACAGTTGAAATTGTTGGACAGAGTAAGGCAAAGTTATGTCCTCCATTAGCCGCTATCCTCAACACAATTGCGTACATTAATTGAGCGAACATTCCCACGGCAAGATCAGAGACAGCAAGACTCAGGAACAACTTCTTTATATTTGCGGGCATCGATGAGGCTTTCAATAGGGCACGAATAGCAAGAATATTTCCAAACGTTGCCACGGGAGAAAAAATAAAGTGCAATACACACAATGAGAGCAAGGTAGTCCTGTGAAACTGAACAAGGTCTCCAAGTCCCTCCAAATAGTAACTGCAGAACTCTTCGGCCATGGTGAACTTTATGATTCAGATCCGGCGATATATGATATCTGTTTGTAGCTCTAATGTGAGTTAGAATTACCAATCGACAGCTGTAAGATAACTGCCTGAAATAAGGAATTATCACAACTAATACTGCGTTTCGAATAAAATGACGTTAATTGAGCACGCCGTTCTTACTCGTTTAATCTCTGGCTTTTATATTTTTATGCAAATACCTCAAATATTCTGAGGGTTAGTAAGAAAAAATGGAAAAAAAAAATAGTGAGTCTTTTTGTTAAATTTATAGAAACTTTCTTAAAGTTTTTTAAACTGTAAATCTGAAAAGATTACTCCAAAAAGGAGTATGCAGTTTATAAACAACGGCTTCTTGCTTCTCCAAATGTTTATTGGTCGTCGGCAAGTCTCTTAAAACAAAGAGAATAATTAATGTGGAAGGGCAGACAATGAATGAAGGGTTTTCAATCGAGATATGTCACACATACGATTAAAAACCGTCGCTTTCGTTTTGTTAATTGGAGAATATTGTCGTTCTGTTAATCGTCCTTTGCATGCGTGTGGACTTCTTTTCATATAATGTTTCTTTCATAATTAACTCATGTATCATGTCATCATACCGCTTCCGTCAGTAAATGCGTCAGTCAGTTGCATGATGGACTCTGTTTATCGTCGAGCATCTGCTCCTTTTGTCACTCATGGGGCTTCTAAAAAGTGGAATCACTCACGTTCAGCTTGTCAGTCTAGACCTCAGGCGCGTATCTGAGAACTGGAAATCCATCATTTGTTTGGTAAATAAAGAGCAAGTCCCCCTTATTTCGAGATGGAAGGAGTTTAAAAACTGAACATCATTGAAAGGCTTTCTGAAAAACCAATATTAATGTTGTTGTCAAGCATCTGCTCCTTTTGTCACTTATGGGGCGTCTAAAAAGTGGAATCACTCACGTTCAGCTTGGTAGTCTAGACCTCAGGCGCGTATCTGAGAACTGGAAATCCATCATTTGTTTGGTAAAAAAAGAGCAAGTCTCCCTTATTTCGAGATGGAAGGAGTTTAAAAACTGAACATCATTTAAAGGCTTTGTGAAGAACCAATATTAATGTTGTTGTCAAAAAGTTTATTAGTTCTTTTACTCAGTCAATTATACAAGTTAGCATACTGCGAAGAGAAATCTTTAATTTGGTGGCAACAGAACTGATATGACGGTTACTAACTTTGAATAATATTCTGAAGCGGTTAATCTTCATATACAAATCAGTCAGCATATGTTCTACGCATGTGCGGCACGAAAACAGATATTATGTAAGAAAAACAGTGTTATTTTCATAAGAGTTCAATGGCGGCCACCTGAACTGCAATGTATTGTGGGGCGTCCAGGAAAAGCCTGTAAACAGACAAGGAGGCTTTGTACGTGATTCCGTGAATTTCTTGGGGAAAACAGTCTCTTAGCCCTTTTTTTCACTCCATTATATTCTGATTACGGGTTCCCTACTTAAAGTTGAGTACAAACTTTCATCGCTTAAACTACCTGTCTCTTTGTTAGATGTAACGAGGTTGATTCTTGCAAAAACTAAGAGTTTTGTTGCAGCGCTTTGTAGTTCCGCCAGCATTATCAGAGGGCGCCAGCCCAAATTATGTGGCTACTGTGTAAGGCCCTTTCATGGTTTCTAACGCTATGTTTGTTGAGATCACGAAATCCTCTTATTTTAAAGATAAAACTTTCATTAAAGCAACCATTTTTTCAACGAATTGAATTAAGGCTATTCCAAAGGTTCGTGGAGATACTTTTAGGAAAAAAAAATATTTTTAGCCAAGTTAAAGTTGAATTCTGGCTCAATTAAACAATTTAAAAACAGAAAAAAGGAAATCTTGAAAGCTGCGCGAGTAAAATAACTTTTTAAATGAACGTTATTAACCATCGAGGTATGAAAATCTCCAATAGGCGTGAACTCTCCACTGCAGGCCTGTTCGCGGGAAAAAAGGTTTATCCAGAAGCTTCTATTTCTCATTCGAATTTTTTGTTTCCATTGGCCAGAGTGTCATACATTACTTGTCGAAAATTGTCGTTGACGTAGAAAGGATTTTGTCGTCCTGAAAAGTCCTAGAAAAAACCAAAGTCCTTATTAAACAATTTTGAAATGAGCAAAAGAAAGTACTCGCAGACAGTGACAAGAGCTCTTGGTTCGATCGATAATGAACTTCTCAAATCGGAGAAGAGTCAGAAAAGGAACAACGCGGTGCCTCACTTTCCTTTAGTTTAGTCCATTGCTGGCTACAACACGCATTCACATAAACAAAACAGGAAAAACTTCTGCAAACCTCGCAAATTCCAATAGATAGTTTTGTCACGAGTCTCTGCGGGGACTTCCTACGTTGTTGTCCATTTGTCAGCGGCGTGACCTCGCTGACAACTGCTGTAATAACGTATGAAAACTATTCAAATCACTCTTTGGAGACTAAAAACTCAGGGTTTGTGTTAGGTTTATTTCCTGTACTTTCAAATAAAGTAATAGGATATCTCGTTTTATCAAATGTTTCTCGCACATTATATATAAATACACCAAAGTTTGTCACGTTTTTGCCAAATTCAAAATGGCTTTCTTATGCATATTGTCCCAGCTCGTCACAGTCATCGAGGAATATTCCATTGTCAAACTTTACAAGGGATTTCCTCAGTAAACAATGGGAATCCAGTTTGTTGGGATTCCAGGCATTAACGTGAGGGCTGGTAATTCAGTAAAAGCACACATGTCATTTTGCCTTTCATGGTTCGCGCTCGGCTACGAAAGCAAAACTTAAAAAGTAGTTTTAGTTTGAGATTTTTAAGTTTATTGGCTTCACAGTGATATATAGTTTCCCAACGCTTCTATAAAAACAACGCGAATACACATTACTTTTTCTGAACACCTGCGAAGGTTTGGCATATTCCTTATACTGTATTCAACACTTGAATAGTAAGCGAACATTGTTCATGAGATCTTTGTTGTTTGATGTGAAACTGTCACGGAGATTTTTTGTGTACTTTAAGACCAAAAACTTCTCAAATACGTGACAAAGTAACCTTTTTCTAACATGAATTTGCTCTCAATGATCAGCGATAGGGAAATATTACTCCCATCTAGACCGGGCTTTTCTTTTTGACTTCTCATACCCAGGTGGGGAGGGGGGAGTGATGATGTCATATGACGTGCTAATTACGTCATCATTTCTAACGAAACGCCATCTTTGATTTCTGGTTTTCCCGGAAACTTCAGGAAAGTGTCCAAACTAAGCAAAGAATGATCAAAACTAATAAAGTAACACTTACATGAGATAAAAACACAAGAGTTGAAAAAAAAAACTGAAAAACTGCTTGTGAAAAATTGTTTGCCATGGCAACATTAAAGTCAATGGACACTAATTGGCCACAAGGCATTTGTGGCAGAAAAATATCTAAAAAATTCCTAAAGTTTCATGGCGTTGACTAAGACATAAAATAGTTATTTAGGTTCAAACTCGCCGCGGGCAGAATCCGCCCAAGATCCAGACCCCTGGGTCTAGAAAAGTGTTATTTCAAGAAGGACAAACTATATTTACCCAATTTTTGTGATTCTTTCAAAATCCACAGGAAGTATTCGAAAAATTGGCCAATTTTTTCAATTTGCGATCCATTTTCATTCTAGGTATCTGCAACTGAGGATACTAATTAAAACTAGCTTCTGTGCACTAATGGGATGACGGTTGACACGACGCAACCATTATATTGACGTTTCCATCGATACAAATATGTTTTTTTGCGTATTGGTATTTAAAGCGATATTAAAAAGTAGCTAACATTTACATCTATCAGCCTACGGCAAAACTGCTGTAGACAATACATAACAAGGAAACGAAGATAGAAGGCGAATAAACATTGAAATTGCCTAGCCTCATACCTTTTACGAGAACGGTCAACTGCCTTACGCAACATTTATTCCCAGTTCCTTCACCGGATTGACAAAATGGGGAAAATTCGTGACATATTAACAAAAAACGGGTTACCCAAAAAGAAGGAAATGTCAAAGACAAATTAATTCTATTATAGCGCGACTTCGTAAATGGCATTTTAGGGACTAACTTAATAATGGCAATAACGACCAGCTTCCTTAAACATCATTTATTTCCAGGTCCTTCACCGGATTGACAAAATGGGAAAAATTTGAGACATGTTAACGAAAAACGGGTAACCCAAAAGAATGAATTGTCAAAAACATATTAATTATATTATAGCGCGATTTGGTAATTGGCATTTTAAAGATTAACTATTGTAATAAAAACCTAGATAAAACTACCATATGCGTTATATTTTACATCTTGACATATTTACCATCAATAAAAACTTTGTCGGTCTCGGAGCTGCTGAGCTTCAATGTTTTTTTTTTTTTTTTGAGTTTCTCCACAGATTTGAAATTTTTGCAATCATTCTTAGTTTTTTAAGGAGATCCTCATACACTCACTTTATTCTTGAGTCCAATTTTCCCCCATACTTGAGCACCTGTTCTGTATCACAGATCCTTATAAAAAGCGCACTTAGCATTTTATCTTTCAACCACTTTCTTTCAGGCTTTGGCCCCGTTGAGATGCAAACGTTGAAATTCGACACTTTTTGAGTTAGCACCTCTCCTTATATTTTCCATCTCAAGCGTAGTTTTGGTCATTCTTTCTAATATCAAATTTCAATTCCCTGTCGACTGTAAGTCTCCAAAAGCAGCAGCTTTCTGCGTATGTCGTCGACGTTGCCGTAGGCTTCATCATCGAATGCGATCGATCGTTTCGAATCGCCATTATTTTGAAAAGTGTCGACCGCTGTTTGTTGCGACCTGCACATCCCACGAATATCCAACTTTTTAACGCGAAATGAGCAATTGTAAAAGGCCAGTTTAATGAATCTTTTCATCGTAATGGTTTAGGTAGCCTAAATATAACGTAAATGCAATACCGCATGCAAACACTGGGTCTCATTTGTTGAATATGTAGCGAGTTATTGGGAAACGAAAATTCGACCGAAATCTGTTTCATCCCTTGTCTCTTTTCTTTCTGCTGTGACATCTTTGCCACCCACAGTCAGTTGGCCCAATTAACAGCGGTGGACACTTTTCAAAATAACGGATTTGGCACACAAGACAGATAAAGTGGACCGGTTGTCCGTATTTCTGGAGGACGAGGCCATAGAAACTCTTTGAAGACTGAAACGGGACATCTGTCATCTCCAGTTGCAAACATTTTTGGAAAGATGCTTTTAGGCTTTGCAGACAGCCCGGACTGGCGTATTTTTTTTTTTATTTATTTATTTATTTATTTATTTATTTATTTATCTTTTTTTTTTTGGGGGGGGGGGGGGGGGGGTTCTCGATAAATTCGACGTACTCTGTGTTGTTTTCATCCAATCCAAAGGAGAAATCTTCAATCGTCATGCTTTGGTGTTCCTGTCGACCTGGAAGACCAAAATATTGGGTCAGAAGCCACCAATCTGTTTGGACAAGGACTTGCGGACTTCCCTTTCCCCAGCTCCTTTTTTTCCCACAGCTCATTTTCCTCGGTTGTTGTCAGACTTCTCGCCTTGTTCGGCCGCTTGCCTTTGCCTTAATTGTTACCGCATTAGGCGGGCTTTTCCCTCCAGAACTTGTTTCGAGCTTTTAAACTCTCTGTCGCGAATAATTGAGTGTTTGTACTCTTTCTCTGTTAGGTATCGGTCAATAGCAGTCACCATTATACGAAGGCTATCAGGCTCGTAATCTTACCCGTCTTTCTTACAAACTGTTGCCTTAAAACTCCCAGAATTTTGTTCAGGGACTCTGGTTCGTACTTTTAAATACTTTCGTCATAGCCCTTTTGAGAAGCCCAAGACTTCCAGACTTTAACCCAATTATTTGTGCTTTGTTGGGTGTTTTTGTTCTTAGCATTATCCTTCAAACTCTGAATTAAAACGTTGTTACTTTCTCGTAACCTGTCCTCAATTTTATGTTTTTGCGTTTTCGCGAGTACTTTCCTGTCAATAAATTTAATTTCAACTTTCTGCCCTCAATTTGAACTTTTTGCACTCAATTTCAACTGTCTGCACTGTTTGGGATTATTTGACGTGCTCTCAGCCAATAATCATGCTGAATTTTCTGCATGTATATTATTACGTTCAGGAAAGACAAACCATATTTACGCAGTTTTTTAGTGGTTCCTTCAAAATACACGAGAAGAACTCGAAAAATTGGCAATTTTTTAAAGTTGCAATCCATTTTCATCCTAGCCATCTGCAACCAAAGATACTAATTAACACTAGCTTTTGTGCACTAGTGGGGTGACGGTTGACACGGCGCAACCATTATATTGACGTTTCCATCGATGCAAATATGTTTTTCCCCTAATGGTATTCAAAGCGACATTAAAAAGTAGCTAACATTTTTCATCTAACGGCCTACGGCAAAACTACTGTAGACAACACATAACAAGGACAGGAAGATAGAAGGCGAAAAAACATTGAAATTACCTAGCCTTACACTTTCTGCGAGAACGGTCAACTGCCTTACGCAACATTTATTCCCAGGTCCTTCACAGGATTGAGAAAATGGGGAAAATTCGTGAAATGTTAATAAACAAACGGGTAACCCGAAAACAGGGAAATGTTAGAAACAAATTAATTCTTTTATAGCGCGACTTCGTAAATGGCATTTTAGAGATTAACTTAATAATCGCAATAACGACCAGCTTCCTTACGCAACATTTATTTCCAGGTCGTTCACCGGATTGACAAAATGGGGAAAATTTGTGACATGTTAATAAAAAACGGGTAACCCGAAAAGAAGGAAATGTCAAAAACAAATTAATTCTATTATAGCACGACTTCGTAATTGACATTTTAGAGATAAATCGCAATAACGACCAGCTTCCTTACGCATCATTTATTCACAGGTCCTTCACCGGATTGACAAAATGGGGAAAATTCGTGACATGTTAATAAAAACAGGTAACCCAAAAAGAAGGAAATGTGTAAAACAAATTAATTCTATTATAGTGCCATTTCGTAATTGGCATTTTAAAGATTAACTATCGCAATAAAAACCTAGATAAAACTACCATATGCGTTATATTTTACATCTTGACATATTTACCATCAATGAAAAGTTTGTCGGTCTCGGAGTTGCTGAGCTTCAATGTTTTGCTCATTTTTGAGTTTCTCCACGAATTTGAAATTTTTGCAATCATTCTTAGCTTTTTAGGGAGATCCTCATACACTCAGTTTATTCTTGAGCCCGGTTTTCCCCCATACTTGAGCACCAGTTCCCTATCACAGAACCTTATAAAAAGCGCACTTAGTATTTTTCCTTTCAACCACTTTCTTTCAGTCTTTGGCCCCGTTCCGATGCACACGTTGAAAATCGACACTTCTTGAGTTAGCACCTCGTCTTGTATTTTCCATCGCAAGTGTAGCTTTGGTTATTCTTTCTAATATCAAGTTTTCCTGTCGACTGGAAGTCTCTAAAAGCAGCAGCTTTCTGCGTATGTCGTCGACGTTGCTGTAGGCGTCATCACTTTGTAGACGAATTCACAGTTTTCTCCATCAAAGTGACGTTCTCGTCTAAAGTTTGTGTATTATTTCAAGTTCCTTCTTCCTCAAAACATGTCACCTTGCTGTTCAGTACATTTACTGCAAAATTCAGTTCTTCCCGGCATTTTAGTCCTCAGGTCGGATACACTAGATATCACTAAAAACACGACTCTTTAAATATCTTCTCTACTGGAGAAGACTCCGCCGAACTTATCGAAGAAATTGTATACGTCAGGTTAACAGAGCTTCACTCCATTCAATGCGAATTTGAAGTCGAATTAACAAGGCATCTTTATTCCATCTTAATTCTCGCTGATGCGGAATATTTTTTTCACTGTGCTTTTCATAATTTGACGAATTTCTCGATATCGCCAGCAGTAAACTACAGGGTTTAACGACGAATTGAGAAGAACGAAAAGACATGTGACGCTAGCAGCCAACCAAAAAGAAATTTGAGAGCTATCCGTTATCAACAATATTGTAGAGCAAAAATTCGGAAGATAACATGCGACAAAAATTACGTAGAAATGCACAGCGTTGAAAGCGGCCTTTTTCTCCCGGAATAGTTCCATTGCTTGCGAATCTTGATGCTGAAGTTGACTATGGATTTGATTCTGATGATGTCTTACAGCTCTGTAAATATGAATGTACGCTACTGTTGTAAAGAGAATTCCAACGAATTCACAAATAACAACTACAATGGCGCTGGAAGTATTTACAGCTACGAAAAGGGAAGCGGCGACAACACTTGCGATCCATATTGATACCAAGGCTATTATAACGCGCTCTGAAGTGACAAGTTCCCGGTATCGTAAGTGAAGAGTAATAACGAGGAGTCTATCGACAGCAATGGCGGTTACATTCAGAAATGATGCGCAAGCGAGAAGAAATAAAAAGAAATGAGAAACAGTGGAAATTGTTGGACAGAGTAAGTCAAAGTTATGACCTCCATCCGCGGCCATCCTCAACACAACTGCGTACATTAACTGGGCGAACAATCCCACGGCAAGATCAGAGACAGCAAGACTCAGGAAGAACTTCTTTATATTAGCGGGCATCGATGAGGCTTTCCACAGGGCGCGAATAACAAGAATATTTCCAAACGTTGCCACGGGAGAAAAAATAAAGTGTAATACACACAATGAGAGCAGGGAAGTCCTGTGAAACTGAACAAGTTGTCCAAGTCCCTTCAAATAGTAAGAGCAGAACTCTTCGGCCATGGTGAAATTAATGATTCAGATCCAGCGATATGTTTCACAATAAGTGTGGTGCCCCTATTTGTTTCTAGCTCTAATGAGATGCATAACCGACACCTGTAAGCTAAGTGCATGAAATAAGGAATTTAATACAACTGTATACTGCATTTTGTCTAATATGACTTTAAATAAATGCGCTTTATTGGTTTAAACACGTCTTTATATATCTTTATTCAAATTTGGTACATTTTCCGACGGAGTCAACATTTGTCTACGGTTCGTATTTCAACAACAGCTTCTACTTCCTCCAAATACATGCCGTCTGTTTGTAACTCTTTTTAAACGTCAATAAATGCGTCAGTTCGGTTACACCATGGTCTCTGTTTATCGTCGAGTATCTGCTCCTTTTGTCACTCATGGGGCTTCTTATAAGTGGAATCACTCACGTTCGGCTTGTGACTCCAATAAAGTGTAGTTTTTATAGACATTAGGCGTGTATAGAACTTGAAATCCGTCTTTTATTCGGTAAATAAAGAGCAAGTCTCTTTTATTTCGAGATATAAGAAGCTTAAAAAATGAACATCAATGAAAGTCTACGTGAAGGAACAAGATTGATGTTTTTTTTCCAATTGGCATAAGTTGTTTTACTCAGTCATGTATACAAGTAAGCATTCTTCGAAAAGTAATCCTTAATTTAGTGGCATCAGAACTGATATGAAGGTTATAAACTTTGAAAAATTTTCTGAGGCTGTTAATCAAGATATGCAAATCAGGCGGCATATATTCGACGCATGTGCGGCAAAGACACAGATAATATATAGGAAAACAGTATTATTTTTATAACAATTCAATGGAAGCCATGCTGAATTGCAATGCATTGTGGGGCGTCAAAGGTAAAGCCGGTAAACAGATGAGTCTTTGTATGGGATTCATTGAATTTCTTGGCGAAAACAGTCTAAAACTATGGAATTTTCTTGGTGGAAAGCCCGTTATATTCTGATTATGATTTCCCTGCTAAAAGTGGATTGAGAGTTTTCTTGTAGTGCTTTGGTTTTCTGAGTCTTAGCACAGGGAACCCACCCAAACTGTGTAGCTAACATTTATAAAGATATCGGAATAAACTACACATCAAAATATTTTAAGAAAGCAAGAAGGAAGGAAGAAAGAAAGAAAGAAAGAAAGAAAGAAAGAAAGAAAGAAAGAAAGAAAGAAAGAAAGAAAGAAAGAAAGAAAGAAAGAAAGAAAGAAAGAAAGAAGGAAAGAAATAAACAGACATTTGTGGGTCATTTTACAGCAACAAAAACTTAATACGGATCAGTTGATTTCACGTTTATGTTAATAATAAAATAATAATTTATTCGCTTATATTGCGCATTTTCCATGACAAGATGATCAAATGCGCATTACAATAATTACAAAAGCACAATATGTATATATATATATATATATATATATATATATATATATATATATATATATTTATATATATATATATTACGTGTGACAGCAGTATTGAAATGACGAATCCTCTATATATTGTATATCTACCTATCTACTTAACAAATAAAGAAGCCTTGACTGTGCTCTATTCTGTTGTAAATTCAATTCAATTCAATTTCAATTCAATTCAATTTATTAAAGCACATTTTTCACGAAGGTAAGGCAAGAATGCACTAGCCCGCAAATAGCATAGGCTAATCTAGGCGGGTAGTGCAGTTGATTAGTATATATTTACAGAATATAATTTAAAGATATACCAATAATTAATGTGTAATAAGTTAAGTAAAAAATAATGACTGTCTAAATTAAAATTAAGAAAGTTTCATATAAGCTAATCATACCATTGATATTTGAAGTTTTTAATCAGAGTGTTGTCGTCAACATAAATATCCTCTTGATCGAGAAGTTTTAGTAATCTGGTCTGACGGCATTTCTTAAAGGAGGCTTTAGTTTTTGCACGGAAAGATTCCGGTAATTCATTCCAGATTTTACAACCTAATCTCGAAAATGAGTGGCTCAGTTGTGTCAGCTTTGAGCATTTTATATGAAATTTGCCCGTGGATGCAGACCTGGTTCTATACGAGTGCACAGAATCTACTCGATCAAAAAGATTTATTAGGTTCAGGGGAGCACTTTGGTTATTGATATCATGCATAAGACTGGCTATAGATTTGAAATAAAGCATGTCAACTGGAAGGATATTAGAACATACGAATAACGGGATGGCATGCTCTCTGTTATTGCAGAAATAAATTAGACGTAAGGCTCTTTTTTGGAGGATTAAGATTTTCTCCAGATTTGATTTTGAAGTTTGGCCCCATACTGAAAGACCGTAAGAAACGTAAGGATGGATTAGGGAAAGGTAAATATGAAGAAGAATAGAAGTGGGTAGAACGTATCTCAACCGTGATATAATACCAATTGTTTTACTTATCTTAAGCGAAATATAATTAATGTGATATTGCCAAGAGAGGTTGCTGTCGATCAACACACCCAGATACTTAAGAGTGCCTGACTGTAACTTTCGAGAATCGCTGGCCAAGCTTGAAAAATCGAAACTCCTGATAATTTGCCTGAAGTTTACTTTTGGGGAACTATCTTCGAAAATATTATTTGAATGTTCTGGAAATTTTTAGTTTTCGAGAATTTTGGAGAAAACGAAATAACGCGTTTTGCCTCATTAATTATGCAAAAAATCTCACTCAAAATTAGCCAAGTTCAATACGCTTGTGTTGAAACAGTACGCAACGCTAGAAAGCGAGGTCGGTTTTGAATAAGAGCATAACTCACCTACTTTCTATCAATGGGACCTATGTAAACTTTTGTAGAACTTTGGAGGGGTTTATGGCTCTTTGAAAAATTGACATTTTGAGGACTTCGCGATGAAGGGAAAATTGAGTAAGTTTGAAGGTTTAAAATGCATCTTGGTATGTCAGGTATCGACTCGAGAGGACATTGTGATAAAGCTTGGGTCTTCGTCTTTAATAATATGAAATAAAAAATCTGGGCAATCAATGCACGCGCTGACGAAAACCAAAGTTAGCGAGGCTTCGTTAACAAATTTGCATAATTCGCAACTGTTGAGAAAATGCTATGTTGTGGCGACTCGGTGAAAACATTGACCCAGGCTATTTTCAAATGGTTATTTTACCCCACATTGCATTTGTCTGTTTCTCTTTCTTGTTTAATAACGTGGTAGAAAAGGTCTGGAAAAAAATGCGTGATCGGAAAAGAAAATATTCGTCAAATTCTGGTGGGAAATTTGCATAATTGCAAATCTTCCAATAAATCTGTATGCAAAGGAATCTGATTGGGAAGATTTCGTTAAGAGACCATTTGACCGAAACACCCCATATAAAAGGAGTCAAAACAACGTTTAATAATTCGATTTTAACCAATTATTGTCGAATCATAACCTTTAAATTAATGGTGCAAAACTGATACTCGCTATTGCGTTATCTGTGTCACGTCAGTAGCTGTCGATAAGTCTTAGAATATAATGCCCACAAACCAACTTGTGCTGCGAAATTGTCAATTACAACAACTAGAAAAAAGACCTTTAGCTACTGGCATATGAGTGGTTTTGATAAAAATAAAACGTTCACATGACACTTGAATCACGTTTAAAAGATACATGCTTGTCAAATGAGATGCGAAAGTTGGACATAGGGTCGGTCAAAGTGAATATTTTTAATTAAATCAAATTTGTTTACTGGAATGCATGCTTTTTCAAATAGCTAGTCCAACCTTCTTCAGTGGCCTTCCAAATAATGATCACTCAGAATTGGGTCAGTCAAAAAAACTCTCTGTTCGTGTTGTTTGATACTGTACCTTCGCAAGTGACTGAAAAACAATGTCAGCTGGCACGCCATATTTTAACGTAATTACTGGTATGAAATATCACACATGCACAGATACACGCTTCAAAACCTGTGTGCCAATTTCCGTTTAACAAAATAATAACCTAACTACAGTCCACATTGGCTGTAGGGCATGCATTTATCTTTGTCGAATGTCAACAACAGAAACACGGGTATCTCAGTGACACTGTATACACGCAATGTCTACTGCATACATCACAGGTAGCCGAAGCTCTATGACCTTTGTTTGACCTTTATATTTTGATGTCGCGATGAGTGTTACGCAATGGCGTAAATCATTACGGTTTGTATAGGAATTTACGAACGTGTTTTGGAGTCGAAAATAAAGGGCATAAATTGAACAAAAATTGCTTACCTTGTCTCCTTGATCTCTTGCCAGTGTTTGTGCGCCATATTTTGGCCATTTTAGATTCCAGTGGGTATTTAAAGGTTTGCTGAAAATTTTCCTCTCTCTATACGATATCCCGCTATAGAGATATATCCCCAAAATCGTGGTCAGTCTGGTAGCAATAGTATTCTTTGAAATAAATTCCAACGTTAACAAGGCGGTCATAATAAAACACGAGAACTGCGGACCACGGGGTGGGCATAAAGTTCGTATTAAGATAGGAGGACTATGGACTACGGACTATGGACTGACTGCACGCCCTACAGTTTACATTGGCTGTAGGGCATGTATTTATCTTTGTCGAATGTCAACAACAGAAACACGGGTATCTCAGTGACACTGTATACACGAAATGTCTACTGCATACATGTCTACGTACGACATCTAGATGATTGTGCACGTGGGCTCATTGGCTGATCACGATCATGATCATCAAACATCCTTTTGCGAATTTAATCACACCAGTTTTCACCATATCGAACCCTGAGATAAATGCTTCAAACTAAAATAACAGCTCTCTTGAGCGCGTATTAAAAATCCAGCTGTTTCGCTGAGATAAAGCAAGATTTTATGTTTGCACTGGCGATCCCTACTATTTTATTCCAAGTCCTTGTTTTCCTTCTAAAAAAAACAAAAAAACAATAGAGACAAAAACAACTACCAAAACTTGATTTGATACATATTAAACTTACTGAAAATGAATACAAGAAAGATATGATTTTCAGACTTCAGTTCTCCTTTAAACCCAGTCCGTAGTCCGTAGTCCGTAGTCCGTAGTCCGTAGTCCGTGGTCCGTAGTCCGAACTTTAGTTTCTCTTTTATACCCAGTCCGTGGTCCGCAGTCCTTTGTCCGCGACTCAGACTTTATACTGACCTCATTGTTGACGTTGCAACGAAAACTATTGCTACTAAAGTGACTCACCTTTTGGGGACATATATAGCAGGATATAGAGCGAGGAAAATGTTCAGCAAACCTTTAAATGCCCACAGGAATCGTACTAAAATGGCCAAAATATGGCGCACAAACACTGGCAAGAGATCAAGGAGACAAGGTAAGCAATTTTTGTTCAATTTATGCCCTTTATTTTCGACTCCAAAACACGTTCGTAAATTCCCATACAAACCGTAATGATTTACGCCATTGCGTAACACTCATCATGACATCAAAATATAAAGGTCAAACAAAGGTCATAGAGCTTCGGCTACCTGTGATGTATGCAGTAGACATTGCGTGTATACAGTGTCACTGAGATACCCGTGTTTCTGTTGTTGACATTCGACAAAGATAAATGCATGCCCTACAGCCAATGTGGACTGTAGGTAGGTTATTATTTTGCTAAACGGAAATTGGCACACAGGTTTTAAAGCGTGTATCCGTGCATGTGTGATATTTCATACCAGTAATTACGTTAAAATATGGCGTGCCAGCTGACATTGTTTTTCAGTCACATGCGAAGGTACAGTATCAAACAACACGAACAGAGAGTTTTTTTGACTGACCCAATTCTGAGTGATCATTATTTGGAAGGCCACTGAAGAAGGTTGGACTAGCTATTTGAAAAAGCATGCATTCCAGTAAACAAACTTGATTTAATTAAAAATATTCACTTTGACCGACCCTATGTCCAACTTTCGCATCTCATTTGACAAGCATGTATCTTTTAAACGTGATTCAAGTGTCATGTGAACGTTTTATTTTTATCAAAACCACTTATATGCCAGTAAATAAAGGTCTTTTTTCTAGTTGTTGTAATTGACAATTTCGCAGCACAAGTTGGTTTGTGGGCATTATATTCTAAGACTTATCGACAGCTACTGACGTGACGCAGATAACGCAATAGCGAGTATCAGTTTTGCACCATTAATTTAAAGGTTATGATTCGACAATAATTGGTTAAAATCGAATTATTACACGTTGTTTTGACTCCTTTTATGTGGGGTGTTTCGGTCAAATGGTCTCTTAACGAAACCTTCCCAATCAGATTCCTTTGCATACAGATTTATTGGAAGATTTGCAATTATGCAAATTTCCCACCAGAATTTGACGAATATTTTCTTTTCCGATCACGCATTTTTTTCCAGACCTTTTCTACTACGTTATTAAACAAGAAAGAGAAACAGACAAATGCAATGTGGGGTAAAATAACCATTTGAAAATAGCCTGGGTCAATGTTTTCACCGAGTCGCCACAACATAGCATTTTCTCAACAGTTGCGAATTATGCAAATTTGTTAACGAAGCCTCGCTAACTATGGTTTTCGTCAGCGCGTGCATTGATTGCCCAGATTTTTTATTTCGTATTATTAAAGACGAAGACCCAAGCTTTATCACAATGTTCCTCTCGAGTCGATACCTGACATACCAAGATGCATTTTAAACCTTCAAACTTACTCAATTTTCGCCTCATCGCGAAGTCCTCAAAATGTCAATTTTTCAAAGAGCCATAAAACCCTCCAAAGTTCTACAAAAGTTTACATAGGTCCCATTGATAGAAAGTAGGTGAGTTATGCTCTTATTCAAAACCGACCTCGCTTTCTAGCGTTGCGTACTGTTTCAACACAAGCGTATTGAACTTGGCTAATTTTGAGTGAGATTTTTGCATAATTAATGAGGCAAAACGCGTTATTTCGTTTTCTCCAAAATTCTCGAAAACTAAAAATTTCCAGAACATTCAAATAATATTTTCGAAGATAGTTCCCCAAAAGTAAACTTCAGGCAAATTATCAGGAGTTTCGATTTTTCAAGCTTGGCCAGCGATTCTCGAAAGTTACAGTCAGGCACTTTTAACACAATCTTTTTGTTCAAGGTGTTCGAACACATTCTTCGGCAGGTCTATTCCGGGGGTGAGGGGTGGGGGGTGAGGGGTTAGGGGTGGGGGGTGAGGGGTGAGGGGGTGGGGGATGGGGGGTGGGGGGTGAGGGGTGAGGGGTGAGGGTGGGGGTGAGTTTAACTGGGGTGAGTTTGAATGTCCCTTGACAGAAGTTCAGTCGGTTTCCCCATTAAACCTGTGATAAGGCCCAATTTTAGCAGTGCTCTTATTTATTTTTACGCGGTCGCTCGCTAAATTTTTGCCGGAATGGTTTTTAAAATACCAAGACTGAGAGCCTGATCACAGGTTTATAGTTCTGAGATACTACGTCTGCCAACAACCGCGTCTCAATTCATACTAAAGCGCGATAAGAGGCGCCTCATTTCTCAGGCTACCGATAAACCAACCAATGGAATAATGAACTTTGACAGGCTGTTTCACGCAAATGATCACAAAACACGTCCTTAAGTTGACTTGAAAGTTGACCTGGCCTTACAAAAGCAAAACACTATTATTAAGGATATTGTGTTTTATTTGTGAAATTTTGGCGTAAATAATGGATTAAGCTTTATAATACTTCAGAAGTATGTTTACTGGGGCATTTTGTTTATTAAACTCGCCGCGATACGTAACCGGATCCTAGTAAAACTCTGACGCCATTGAAAAGTTTCACGGCGAGGTTTACATTTCACGGCGTGAAATATTTCACTCCTTTATAATTTTACTTTCACGGCGTGACCGGGCGGCGTGAATTTATTTCCCAGTCTTCACATTCACTCCCAGAGTGAAAACGTTTCGGAATAGCGTGAACACGGCGTGAAATTTCCACCTCACAGTGTGAAGTTTCAAATACACGCGCCGTGACCGTGAAAACAATTCACTATTTGGATTGAAATCCATAAGCCCTCTTTTCGCGTGGAGGGTCACATATGGAGACAGTATGACAAAGGGAAAGGGGTTTCTGGGCTGCTATGGAACCCATTTTGTTTTAGCACCTAAGATAGTGTGTGATTTAAATCACTGATTAAATTCAAATAAATTAGCAACAATGTAAAAATTATAGTTATCAGGAAACTTATCAGTGTCACATGTACCACGTTACAATACACTCCATTAGTGAATGTCGGGTATTAAATGCGTTTCAGATCTCAGTTAAATAGGGGAAAGAAACTACAGTCTTGAATCTTGAATTGTTATAGTCTGAAATGTCAGCTCTCTCCTCCCCATAACCCCCTGTGGGTTAAAGAGAAGAGATGGCTGACATTTCAGACTAGAATTCGTTTCGAACAATTGGCTCACCCCTCACCCCCCACCCCTCACCCCCCACCCCTCACCCCCCACCCCTCACCCCTCACCCCTCACCCCTCACCCCTCACCCCCCACCCCTTACCCCTCACCCCTCACCCCCCACCCCTCACCCCCCACCCCTCACCCCCGGAATAGACCTGCCGATTGTGTGCGCAGTCGAATACTTTTATGTGAAGGCGATTTGCTGTCGCTCTTTGGCGAGGGTGAAATAATACGTAATTAGATTTTTTAGTATTTAAAGTCAACTTGTTAGCTAGTAACCAATCACAAACATTTTCCAATTCTTTGTTTATTATAAGCTCCAGGGTCTTTAAGAGTAAATGTCCCTAAGCATCAAATATAATCGTCAAATCGCGGACACAGCTCAAAATTCGATTTCGCTCATACTTTTTCTATAGATAGGCCTTTGACCCAAACTAAACAAAACAGGGTTAGTTCGTTTTAAAATTCGTTTCCTTAAAGCCGCCGTTACACGTTGAAACTTTTAGCTGAAACTTGCGTGCAACGGCAAACGAGACAAGTTTCACGAAGTGGTGTTACACGGTGAAACTCTTGCTTTTTCATCACTGCGACCGTTGCGAGCCGTTGCAGAAGTAGAAAGCGGTTCTACTTTTCGTGAAACTTGTCTCGCAACGGAAGTTCGCAAAAGTTTCACGAAACCGACCATGTTACACGGCGCAACGCCAGCTGAAACTTGTTTCGCAGCGCCGTTGCACACAAGTTTCAGCTAAAAGTTTCAACGTGTAACGGCGGCTTAAGAGTAATTTAATAAAAACGTTTGCGTTGGTTTTGAGGCTAATTTGGATCGAAATTTCACAATATTCGTAGCATTCTAGTGTTCGTTAAAAATACACTGTAAATCTTCCTTTGCTGGAACTTTATAGTTTGGTCTCTAGAAAATTCAGCAGTGATAAGAAAAGCGGTTATTTTCTTCCTTAACAACGGTCATGGTTTTTTTCTTGAAGCCACCTTCGATACTCTTTTCAAATAGTTTTGAGGTACCTTAAAATAACTCCCTAAAAATCATGTCGGTACTCCAAACTAGGACCTCAAACTATACTGCAGATACAAATAAAGGATAGATGTCAAAAGTTATGCTGGCATTTTTTTGGGATGTCGGTTAGTTGTGTGATACGACTTCATTGAAGTTTGCTAATATGACAAATTTGCCGACGGACGCCATTTTGAAAACTAAGGGGCAACACTAAATTCAGGAATCCGGAATCCGGAATACGGAACAGAAAACTGGACTCCGGATCCAGAGGAATCCTCAAGATTGATCAATTAGATTGTACAAAAATTGTCTGAAAATATTGTCAACGCAAATGTTATATTTTTCGTTTCGTGGCACCAGAGAAAAAATCTAATTAAGTCATTATTTCCCGCAAATGAAAAATGATTGGTCTCACGGTTAAAACATTTAAAAACGATCGAGCGTACAGTAAAGAAAAGAAATTTGATAGTCTATATCTTCATTTTGAAACTATGTTAAGGTTTTCTGGAGACAATCTTTGTACAACCTAATTGTTGAATCTTGAGGCTTCCTCTGGAACCGGATTCTGGATTCTGGATTTCGGATTTCAGATTCCGGATTCCTGCTTTTAGTGCTGCCCCTTTGGAATGGGTTTTCCTGGAGAACCAGACACTGACTGAACATGTATTTGAGTTTGTTTGTTTGTTTGTTTGTTTTCGAAAGCGTCAGTCCAAAATTTCCCTTTTTTGGTGGTTCAAATATCCAAGAATAAAATGTTTCGGGACTACTACAGATTTTCACATATCCGACAAAGAAATGGATTGAAATAAGCTTACCTGTTTGTATCAAATTACCCTTGTCGAAGGGCCGTTTCTCACAGTAAACGTCACATGGCCTTCCGTCATTACTTTACCCCTTCAATTTGCCTCAAGACGGCAGTATGAGTCCAAAGTGTATTGAACTCCATAATGTCTATGATTATGTACCTGTTCTGTCCAAAACGGTGTGCTGTGACCCGCGGCAATCGTGAAACCGTAGCAATGCCAAGTATTGTTTGAATACGTGCCTCGGTTAAAGAGTCTCTTGCAAAGTGAAGAAAGCAAATCAGTCGAAACGAAACTCGAAATGGAATAAAAACAAATATCATGAAAGGATAAATGCCGTCATTACATCAAATTCGAAGCAAAGACAGTTATCTCGCAAACCCGGTTCTCAGTTTAATAAAATTTATTAGGATATTTACTGAAATGAACAACCTTTCGGAGCCGACTCTTTTCTTTCATGTTTCCGAAATGCGGCTGTTAACCGAAAGCTGATACGTCTGGTCAGAAGAAGGAAAATGTCTTTCTCTCTTTTGGTCGGTGGCGAATGTGGATGTGATTCAAGAAGTAGGATTCTGTCGTGTGGATCCTACCTCTTGTGTCGTACAACAAGAGTGTATCAGGTCACAAAAAACTGTTGAAATTTAGTGGCTGTGAAACGGAAGTCGAGCTCATACTAGCAAGAAGTGCCAGCCTGTTTTCAAACACCGCCAAACATCCAGGAAATGACCATATGTCCCTTGCACCGTGAACGTTTGGGTATTGGTTGGCGGTAATCTATGGAAGGGAATATTGGACAAAAATGTGGTTGGATCGTACCGTATTGCTTTGTTTTCGGTGATGCTATGAATCTACCAGTACAGTACTATGTCGTACCCGGTAGGATGTTATATCGAAACAGTGATGGTATTATATCGTACCCAGTAACACAATTAATCCTTCGACATGCTATTATATCGTACCCGATGATGATATGTCGTACCAGTGATGCTATATCGTACCCTGATGTCGTACCCGGTGATGCAATGTCGTACTCGGTGATGCACTGTCGTACTCGGTGATGCAATGTCGTACCCGGTGATGCAATGTCGTACTCGGTGATGCCATATCGTAAATGTCCGGATGCCGGCGAACAGCATTGTCAGCGGGGTTTTTTCACGAGAAAAGGCGGGAAGTTGACATCACGTGATATGACTTGCTCTTCGCGTCGTCTGCTCCTCCATAGCTAACTTTTGAAAAGTGTCGAAGCAAACCGAGAAGAATGTTCTCTCCAGAGCGACAGAAATTTTGCGCAATGCGAGAAATGCATTGCAACAACTAGAAAACTCGGTGACTGGATCCACCAGCGGCGAACATGAACAAGTACAACAAGGCCCGGCAGTTGATCGTGCCTCGGAAAACTTGAGGTTATTTAGTTAACGCATATATTACATTATCAGTTCACAGGATATCAAAATAAACTTACATACCAATTACCAATAGCTTAGTTAAACTTAACTTGTATCAGTATAAGATTTTGCATCGATATATTACTTAGATTAGGGATTCCATGCCAAAGCCCAACTGAATTCACAAAAAATGTTATAAGCTTTTACTTAAACTGGCTCACTCGTGAGAAAATGAGAACATGTGGGGAATTCCTAGTGAGTTTACGCAACAGGACAGTTGAGGCGCGGGGGATGCTCGTTGTCTCGCTTAGGGGCCGAGTGTTCTGGGCAAAACGCCATTATATTTAACCGTCAAAGCCACTATACGGTAAAAATTTTACGTTAATTCCCCCCCCCCTCCGGTTTTAAGCCCTCCCCCAGATATAAGCCCATCTATTTACTAACAAAGATATTGTTCCTGATATAAGCCCCCCCCCCCCCCCCCCTCGTTTATAAGCCCGTCTAATACGTGTATTATAAATTTAACTCTTAATGTAAATGTGATGTAGCTTTAATAGGCCTTATCACGGTTTTCGACGCCATTTTGACGAGTAGGCAAACCGGCTCGAAATAACAGTGTTTGTATGAAAATCCGATGTCAAATAATTTTCATAAAACATCGCTTCTGAAAAATTCATGAATTGGAAACTTTTGGCAATAGGAAAAGGATTTTAAGAAAAAAATTAGAGGGCTGTAGCTGTGCCAGAAAGCGTCCAGTCGTGTTTTGAACTTTCTATACATTTGTCTGTTAGCGAACCAGCCGACACTAAAAACAGCTGCGAGGGAGACTAACCAGCCGTGAACTGCTCTAAAAATAGCTCGCGGGAAAAAAATACAGGGAAATGTATGGAAATTTCAAAACACGACTGGACGCTTTCTGGCACAGCAACATCCCTCCAAAATTTTTCTTAAAATCCATTTCCTAGTGCCAAAAGTTTCCAATTCACGAATTTTTCAGAAACGATGTTTTATGAAAATCATTTGACATCGGATTTCCATACAAACACTGTTATTTCGAGCCTGTTTGCCTACTCGTCAAAATGGCGTCGAAAACCGTGATAAAGCCTATTCGTTTCTCAGATACGTTTTATCTCGTCGTCCCGATGTTGTTGCTATACTCTGTACTTTCTAACTTATTTATAACATCACTCAACACTGCTCTGATGTTTACGCTAACCAGCTGAAAGGGTGACTGATGTTGACCTTCCATATTTTGGTGATAAATCAAAATTTGCTTGTTCTACCGACTTCTCGCCGAAAAAAAAATGGCCGCCTACAAAAATATCACGTGATCCTGTCTAAGCAAAATAAACCCGCTGACCATAATGTACGACATTGTATCACCGAGTACGACATTGCATCACCGGATACGACATTGCATCACCGAGTACGACATTGCATCACCGGGTACGACATCAGGGTACGATATAGCATCACTGGGTACGACATATCATCATCGGGTACGATATAATAGCATGTCGAAGGATTAATTGTGTTACTGGGTACGATATAATACCATCGCTGTTTTCGATATAACATCCTACCGGGTACGACATAGTACCGTACTGGTAGATTCATTAAGCATCACCGAATACAAAGCAATACGGTACGATCCAACCACATTTTTGTCCAATATTCCCTTCCATAGTAATCTCGTACCCTGATCTCAGTCGGTTCGGGAATGTCGAGATTAGGTTGGCGATCGATAAAGTCATGCAGCTTGGCGAGCGAGAAGAAGTTATCAAATTTTCCAGTTAAAATGTTGAGGGAGCTTTGTGAGAATCTGGGATTAAATGTGGATGGAACTTACCGTTCATTGATCTGCTTACCCAGCTTGTTGGGGAAAGGTCATGTGCACGTAAATGACACCTGCCAAAATTATAATTATTATTATTATTATTATTATTATTATTATTATTATTATTATTATTATTATTAATAATAACAAAGTAGTCGCTTACGGGAGGTGGTCGCTTACGGGAAAGATCAACAAACTAAGCCTAATACTGGATTGATTAATTAATTACAAAAAAATGTTACCTTAGCAGCTAAAATCAGGCAAATAGAAACTTATTTATTTGATTTTTTCACATTTATTCATTCTTCTTATGAAACTTTGTATAACATGGTTCATGGTTCATTTTGGAACAGATCACTGTAACAATTCCCGTTTACCTGAAGATCTAATTGTAGCCATCTTCTCTGTCTGTAAACTGTCATTATCTGTCAGCAGTACGGGGAAACGTCATCAAAATTGAACTTTTGTCACTTCTGAGTAATGATTTACATGCGATCATACGTGATTATGTTGTGTGGTCGCTTACCGGAAACAGAAAACAAAAGAATGTGTAATTTCTGGCCTAAAAAGTTGTCGCGGTCCCTTAAGAAATTTGAGTGGTGGTCGCTTACGAGACAGCTCTTGAGAAACAAAACCGTCGTTTACAAGGTGGTCGCTTACGGAAGGTGGTCGCTTATGAGAAGTGGTCGCTATGAGAGAGTTGACTGTATTATTATTATTATTATTATTATTATTATTATTATTATTATTATTATTATTATTATTATTATTATTATTATTTATTATTATTATTATTATTATTATTATTACCTTCCCAAATCTCACATTGTAAGCTGCAATTGGACAGTGCAACATAAGCTAAAGTTGCCAAAAATTTGGCATTAATAAAGGAGTGTTAGGGAAGACAAGTCTGCCAGAATACGTTTTCATATAGAATTGTTTATTTTGACGAACCCCTAAGGTGTTTAGTTTATGTGTGGTTGGTGCACTTCATGCAGTCCTCGTTTGATCAGAATTGGATATAATGAAAGTGTTTGCAATAGGTTAAGGACGAAGATCGAAGGGCCAGACTCTCTACCTCCGCTAGAATCTGGGCTAAAATAAATTCTTGTTCTTTTTCAGGCACAATTTTTGAGCGACAAATAGAAGACGTTTGCCCCGCGCGCGAAAGTCCTGCGAAACGGTAACTGTCTTGTCGCGCGCGACCGTGAGTTTCATTTTAAAGAAAATGGGTGGGAGGGTAGGGGCATAGACCCTATGCAAAAATGACTGCATGACATTTTAATATCCTTTTGTTTGCATTCAAATTAGCCTCACTAGCTTCGTTATTGAGTTTAAAAATCAAAAGAGTATTTTACCTTGAACGAGGCTAGTGAATGCAACAAACGGGAATGTTAAAATGTCAGTCATTTTTTCATAAGGTACTGATGAAAACCCAGTTATATGGTACAAGCTGATCACAGTCAACTTAAAAACATTTATTCATTTTCTATTTTTAGTCAACCTTAGCCTGAAAGTGCTTTGAAAAGCCTTGACTTTTATTTAATCTTTTTTAAGTTCGTAAAACAAATGTGTACTGCAGTAAGCCACCCATTTGCCGGTTTATTGGTTGGAGTTCCCGTTGAGTTAATTCACGTCTTCCTAGACAAATAGCGACAAGAAGTTTATTGTCTTTTTTCGCTTAGCTTAAGTTATAAAATATGTTTGCCAGTTTTGACCTTTTCCAGTCTCAAGGTTCGCGTAAGCGAGTTTTGCCAAAGAAGGGGTATTGGAAGTTGCGTGAACGTGACGCAAAGTAACACAAAAGCCCCATTTACACTACAGAAAATTTTTAGCACGGCTCGGATAAAAGTGGCACGCGTACCTAAAAACGTAGCACGGATATCTTGTTTACACGTCCTTTATTCTGCCGTGCCCACCACCGCAAAATCAAATTTTGGTACGGCAAAATAAAATCTTGGTACAAGTTGTGGGCTCAGTTTTCTGGTCAGCAAACTAGAAACCACCGAAATACGCATGCGGAGCATTTCATTCAAACATGGCGGAGGAACAATATCTTGAGTACCTGCTCATAAAAAGGCCGCCTGCAACTTGTATACCAAACATACCTAGAAATGCAAGACGTGTTTTCACATCTGATTTCCGCAGGATGAGGAGAAAAAGACGGTACAGGTTTTTTTTAGCTCTTGCAGCAATTCTCGTTTGCAATGTTTTTGTGGATCGATCTTGTTGGATGGTGGAGCGAAGTAGTGTTTGGTTTGATATGGTAGAAAGAACGTTCACCGACAAGGAGTGGTACGACAATTTCCGGGTATCTAAAGAAACATTTGAATACATTGTATTCGAGATTGAAAACGAAATTGCTCGTAAGGATACTAGAATGCGTAAAGCCATCCCCTCGAGGAAAAGAGTAG
>NW_028145449.1:3315000-3392500 GCF_977016875.1 Pavona decussata
GTCATTTCTGAGGCTTGCTTCACTGCAGTGAGCGGAGGTGGCCATGATGCGGCGTGATAGATCTTGCACCAAAAATGTAAGGATCTTGTAAGCTTATTTGTGTATTCGTTAGCTAATTAAATTTCAGTTCTCTCAATTTTTTGTTTGATGTTTTTGTACGAGAATATAGCTAACGAGCGTTTGCGGGACCTTTTAACACTTGTTTAAGCTTGTGACATTTTTACATCTTTCGTTATAATACTTGAGCTGTCCATTTTATGCTATCTTTGGTGTTTATCGTCTCTGCCCTCGATGTAATTTCGACCATTTCGTCGGTTAATATGTTTGCAAATCTCTGTTTGTTTATATTTCTTCTTGGCTCTGTGTTTTAGTCGCTAACTCTTCGGAAACTTCCCTTTCAATCACCATGTTATGCGTACTGTTTTTTACCTTGTATGCGCACAGAATGGTCTATGTCCAGCTCGTTTACGTTTTGTAGGTTATAAAAGACGTCTGGATCGAAAGTTTAAAATAATGATAAATAAATAAAACCGAGAGAGAAGTCCAGGAATTTCACAAACGGGTTGATGGCGTGACACCGTCGCTCCGTGCATCTGTACCCTAATAAAGCACGCTGTTTCAACCAATCAGCGGGCGCGTTATATCGAAATTTTATTATAATATATGTTAATGTTTAATATTATTAATTATGCCACATTTTTATTTACTCCTTCAACAATGTAAGGCATAAACGAATTTGCTTTATTTAACTTATTTTCATGCATACAATTATTACTTATATTTTTTCTTGTTCTGTATTTCGGCGTACATTTCTTTTTACTTTTCCTTCATGATCTGAAATAGCACTGTTGTGCCGCAACTAACATTTAGTTCACTGTTTAAGAAATTGTTTCGCTCTTCAACAAATGCTCATTTAGTTCCTGCTTAAGACATGTTGCATAATTACTTATACTGTACATATTAGTTCAAAGTGAAACAAAACATAAAGAAAGCATCTTTAATCCACCTTAATAATTGGGGAAGCGCAGTATTTTTTCACCGTACTTTTCATGATTTGACGAATTTCTCGATATCGCCAGCAGTAAACTACAGGATTAATCGACAAATTGATAAGAAAGAAGAATAATATGACGTGATCGGCCGACCAAAAAGAACTTTGAGCGCTGCCCGTTATCAACAATATTACAGAGCAAAACTTCGGAAGATAGCATGAGACAAAAATTACATAGAAATGCACAGTATTAAAAGCGGACTTTTTCTCCCGGAATAGTTCCCTTGCTTGCGCATTTTGCTGCTGGAGTTGACTGTGGATTTGATTCTGATAATGTCTTACAGCTCTGTAAATGCGAATGTACGCTACTGTTGTCAAGAGAATTCCAACAAATTCAATGATGACTACCATGGCATTGCGTATATTAAGAGAGACGAACAGAGAAGCAGCGACACCACTTTCGAGCCAAACTGATACTAGGGCTATTATGACGCGCTTTGCAGTGACAAGTTCCCGGTATCGTAGATGAAGAGTAATAGCGAGGAGTCTATCGACAGCAATGGCGGTCACATTCAGAAATGATGCGCCAGCGAGAGGAAATAAAGAGAAAAAGCAAACAGTTAAAATTGTTGGACAGAGTAAGTCAACGTTATGTTCTCTATTGGCTGCCATCCTAAGCACCATTGCGTACATTAACTAGGCGAACAATCCCATGGCAAGATCAGAGACAGCAAGACTCAGGAAGAACTTCTTTATATTAGCAGGCATCGATAAACCTTTCCGCAGAGCGCGAATAACAAGAATATTTCCAAACGCTGCCACGGAAGAAAAAAATAAAGTTTAACACACACAACGAGTACACAGCAGTCCGATGAAACTGCACAAGTTATCCAAGTCCCTTCAAATTGTAATCGCAGAACTCTTCAGCCTTGGTAAACTGAATGATTTAGATCCAGCGATATGTTTCACAATATGTGTGGTGCCCCTATTTGTTTGTAGCTCTAATGAGAGTCATAATCGACACCAGTAAGCTAATTGCATAAAATAAGGAATTAATACAACTGCCTACTGCGTTTTGTATAATATGACCTTAAATAAGTGCGCTTTGTTGGTTTATTTAACACGGTCTTGACACACAAAGAGCTTATTAGTAACATTGTCGGTAAACTTGCTTTGCAAGATGCCTTTATTTGCCTCCGCGTTTTCTGTAATTATTGTCAACTGTCTGGTAGTAAAATTTGGTTTCCTTTTTCTTTTTTCGGCACTGTTTCCGGTATCCTCTTCCGGATCCATAGATACAGAAAAATTTCGTCCTTCGCTCCCTTCACAGTGCTTTATCCACAGGCAGCCCGTACGCGTTGCACGCAATTTCCCGCCAAACCTGTTTGTCATGTGGGAATCCCCTTTACTGGAAGATTTATTCCCAGACTAGCAAACTTATCCCTGGAATAGCTATTCCAAGAATAAATAGTGCTTTCAGGAACCCATTTTTATTCCTGGTATAGTTATTCCTAGAATAGGAGATTTATCCCTGGAATAATTGTTTTACCTGATATAATTTATTCCTCCTTCCAGGAACCGGCCCCAGGGAAACAGTATTATTTTCATAACAATTTAATGGCAGCCATGCTAAATTGCGATGCAATGTGGGGCGTCGAAGGTAAAGCCGGTAAACAGATGAGTCTTTGTATGGAATTCATTAAATTTCTTGGCGAAAACAGTCTAAAACTATGGAATTTTTGTTGGTGGAAAGCCTGTTATATTCTGGTTAAGATTTCCCTGCTAAAATTGTATTATAAGTTTTCTTGTAGCGCTTTGGAGTTGTGTGAGTCTTAGCACAGGCTACCCACCCAAACTGTATAGCTAATATGTAAAAAGATACCGGGATAAACTACACATCAAAATATTTTAAGCAAGCAGGAAGAAAAGAAAGAAAGAAAAAAAGAAAGAAAGAAAGAAAGAAAGAAAGAAAGAAAGAAAGAAAGAAAGAAAGAAAGAAAGAAAGAAAGAAAGAAAGAAAGAAAGAAAGAAAGAAAGAAAGAAAGAAAGAAAGAAAGAAAGAAAGAAAGAAAGAAAGGAAGGAAGGAAGGAAGGAAGGAAGGAAGAAAGAAAGAAAGAAAGAAAGAAAGAAAGAAAGGAAGGAAGGAAGGAAGGAAGGAAGGCAGGGAGGAAGGAAGGAGGGAAGGAAGGAAGGGAGGAAGGAAGGAGGGAAGGAGGGAAGGAAGGAAGGAAGGAAGGAAGGAAGGAAGGAAGGAAAGAAGGAAGGAGAAAATAAATAAATAAATTGATTTCACGTTTATTTTTTAAATCATTATTTATGCCACGTTTTCATTTACTCCTTCAACAATGTAAGACATAAACGAATTTGCTTTGTGTAACTTATTATCATGCATACAATTATTACTTATATTTTTTCTTGTTCTGTGTTTCAGCGTGCATTTTTTTTACTTTTCCTTCATGATATGAAATTGCACTGTTGTGCCGCAACCAACAAATGTTCATTTAGTTCCTGCTTAAGACATGTTGCATAATTACTTATACTCTACATATTAGTTCGAACTAAAAAATATATAGATTTAAAGAAAGCATCTTTATTCCACCTTAACTGTCGGTGATTCGCAGTATCTTTTTCACTGTGCTTTTTATAATTTGACGAATATCTCGATATCGCAAGCAGGCGAGCATTGCTGGCTGTGTAATCTTTCAACAGACACCTAATACATTATCTCATGATGCATTGCTCGATCACGTTCTTGTATCAACAGACTCAATTTGCTGCAAAATTTCTACATCAGATTTGACTCCTCTGTGCCCTCTGTTCTCTGGAGAGAGTTTCTATGTTGGTGTCCAGTGCTCGACGCCTTGATCTCGTTGAAAACTGCTGTAAATTGTACTGGGTTTGTTTTTAGCGGTATTCCCTCCAATCAAATTAATTCATTAATAGGCACATGTTCCTTTAGAGAACCTTCAAACCACTTTATTTCAGGCTTTAGCCCCTCCGATGCACACGTTGAAATTCGACACCTTTTATGTCAGAACCTCTTTTGTGTTCTCCATCTCTCGTGTTGCTTTGATTGTTCCTTCTAATTTCAATTTTTTCTGTCGACTGCAAGTCTCCAAATATAGCCGTTTTCTTCGTATGTCGTTGCTTTAGGTTTCATCAGTTGGTCTACGAATTAACAGTTTTCTCCAACGAAGTGAACTTCTCGTCTGAAGTTTTTTTGTTTTAATTCAGGCTCGGCCTTCCTCTAAACATGCCACCTTGCTTTTAGTTTAATTTTATTTCATTTTTATTTTAGTCTTCAGGTCGGATAACCTAGATAACACGATGTCTTCAATGACCATATCTCAGTGGCCAGATGTTTTATCCGAAGAACACGACTCTTTAAATCACTTCACAACTGGAGAAGACACCGCCCAACTGATCGAAGAAATAGTATTTCTCGGTCCTTCAATTTTGGTGTGAAAAATGATCAACATTCAAATTCGACGTCAGGTTAACAGAGCTTTACTCCAGACTCAAATCATTTAGCTTAATTAGTCACAATGCAAATTCGAATTAACAAGGCATCTATATTCCATTTTAAGTCTCGGTGATGCGGAATATATTTTTCACTGTGCTTTTCATAATTTGACGAATTTCTCGGTATCGCCAGCAGTAAACTACAGGATTTAACGACGAATTGAGAAGAAGAGAAGAACGAAATAAAGTGTGACGTAAAAAGCCAACCAAAAACAAATTTCAGCGCTGTTTATTTTTAACAACGTTGCAGACCAGAAATGCGGGAGATAACATGCGACAAAAATTACGTAGATATATACAGTATTGAAGGCAGACTTTTTGTCTCGGATTAGCTGCATTGCAGACACATTTTGCTGCTGAAGTTGACTGTGGATTTGATTCTGATGATATCTTACAACTCTGTAAATGCGAATGTACGCTACTGTTGTCAGGAGCATTCCAACAACTTGAACGATCACACCTACCGTGACATTGTGTGTATTAAGCGAAACGAACAGAGAAGCAGCGACACCACTTGTGATCCATATTGATACCAAGGCTATTACAACGCGCCTAGAAGTGACAAGTTCCTGGTATCGTAGGTGAAGAGTTATAGCGAGGAGTCTATCGACAGCAATGGCGGTTACATTCAGAAATGATGCGCAAGCGAGAAGAAATAAAGAGAAAGAACAAACAGTTAAAATTGTTGGACAGAGTAAGTCAAAGTTTTGACCTCCATTGGCTGCCATCCTTAGCACTACTGCGAGCAATAACTGAGCAAATAATCCCACGGCAAGATCAGAGACAGCAAGACTCAGGAAGAACTTCTTCATATTAGTGGGCATCGATGAGGCTTTCCACAGGGCACGAATAGCAAGGACATTTCCAAACGTTGCCACGGGAGAAAAAATAAAGTGTAATACACACATTGAGAGCATGGTATCCCTGTGAAACTGAACAAGTCGACTAAGATCCTTCAAATGGTAACTGCAGAACTCTACGGCCATGGCGAACCTAATGATTCATATCCGGCGATATATATGATATCTGTTTGCAGCTCCAATGTGAGTTAGAATTACCAATCGACAGCTGTAAAATAACTGTACGAAATAAGGAATTAATACAACTACATACTGCGTTTCGAATAATAAGAGACCGACTGAGCACGCAGTTATTATTGGTTTAATCTCTGGTTTCTATATCTTTATGCAAATATCTTAAATATTCTGAGGGTTATGAAGAAAAATAGAAAAAAATAGGTACGTCTTTCTTTAAAATTCACCGAAAATTTCTTGAAGTTTAAGATGATTCCAAACAGGAGTATGTCGTTTATAAACAACGACTTCTATTTTCTCCAAATGAGAGAAAGAGAATATTGTGGACGGGCAGACAATCAAGGGTGCTCAATCGAAATATATCAGACATACGATTAAAACTGTCGTTTTTGTAAAGTGGAGAATATTGTCGTTTTGTTAATCGTTGGGTTATTATCACCCTTTCCTGTCGACTGCAAGACTCCAAACACAGCAGGTTTCTGCGTATGTCGTTTAGGCTTCTTTTCATAAAATGGTTCTTTTCATAAAATGCCTCTTTCATAATCGACTCCTGTGTTGTCGTTATACCGCTTGCGTCAGTGAATGCGTCAGTCAGTTGCATGATGGACTCTGTTTATCGTCGAGCATCTACTCCTTTTGTGACTCATGGGGTTTCTAATACGTGGATTTACTTACCTTCGGCTTGTGAGTCCATACAGAAGAAGTTTTTCTAGACCTCACGCACGTATGGCACTTGAAATTCATATTTTATTTTGTAAATAAAAAGCAAGTCCCCTTGTTTCGAAATGGGAGGAGCCTGATAACAGATGAACAATAAAAAAAACTATATAAAGGATGACTGTTGATTCGAATATACATGTAAGCTTCCCTCGAAAAGAAATCCTCAAATGGTCGCACCATTCAGAGTTGACAAAAACGGATATTAACTTTGTAATGTATTCTGAAGCTGTATATTTACATATGCAAATGAAATTAGGCGGCATATGTCATATGTCTGCAAAAAATTCTGAATTAACAAAAATTTATCTTCGCTATTTTAAAACACAAGATTCTCAAACTCTCTCATAACTAGTTTTAACGTGCTTTTTCCAATAATGACAATTGTTTAAAAACCTGCAACAACAACTTGTGATCGAAAGATGATCTTATAGATTGCGTGACATTTCTTACTAAAACTTCAGAATTTACCGGTATTTCAGAATAAACAATATTCCTTGTCAGGAGCTCGTTACAAGTGGAGAAATATAAAATCGTTTCTCCGTTGAAATTGCTATAAATTTATCTGCACTGGAGTTGGTCTATTTCTCAAATGTGTCATTGGTACAAATTGCAGATGAATACAAATATCAAAGTCAACAAAATAAGTCAATAAGCCATTAAATATTTTTTTTACATATATTTCTAAAAACGTCCCGAGGGAGTAAGGGCCCAAATATTCAATAAGTAATTCATGTTTAAAGTCGCCGTGGCAGAATACGCCCCAACGGTCCAGATAAGGTTAAAAATATAATAATATTTCAAAAGTTTTTATACCCATAACAAAATAAAGAACTTGCTCACAGTTCAAACATGTTCCATTAAGGGTGCCAAAACTGAAAGGAAATTGGTGAAATATTTTCTGTTAAAAAGCTCGATTCAAAAATGTCACTACCCCGGGAATAAATATAGGGGTGGGCCACCTTTAAAGTAATTTGAAGCATTGGTGTGTCGCGAACTTGCCGTATAAGTGCTTCGAACAATGGCGATGTAGGTCACGACTTAGCTAAGCCTAGCTCTCGCATAAGCAACACATGTTCGCGGGATTGTTACACTTAAGACAAATTTACTTTCAAGTACGGGGATCTTCCTGATCATAAATATTAATAAAGTCAACATTTCCAAATTCCAATTCGACCTGGAAACAATGGAGAGAAATTCCACTGAAATTTCGCATTCTTTATTTTTTTGTAATTATTTAAAAGCATTTAAATAATAATTTAATAAACTACCTTATATGTACTTGAGGTATTGTTTTTATCGCGTAAATGCTCTGGAAGTTTGTTCCAGATACGGGAACATCTCTCGTTTAAACAGCCCTAAGGCTAGGTTTGTTGAGATCACAAATTCCTCTGACATTTAAAAAGCAACAACTTTTCAAGAAGATGAAAAAACACTGCATTTAACACTTGAATGTTAAGAAGGCTATTTTCATTGGATCCTTGATGTTTAACGGGACACCGAGATTAAGTACCACGAGAGGGAAATGTTAAGGAATTTCTCTGAGGAAGAACTAGCTATATTTACTCAATTCTTAGCGACTTGTCCAAAATGCACAGGAAGAACTTTAAAATTATTTTACAATTTTTTCAAGTTGCAAGCCAATCAATCCTAGCTATCTGCAAGCTTAAAGCGATTGATACTGGGTTCTGCAACTGTTGAGAAAACGGAATCATTATTTTGACGTTCCATCGATGCAAACTGTTCTCCGGCTACTCAAATTGACACTCAACATAGCTAACATTTGTATCTTTCTGCCTGTGTCAAAACTACGATATACAGTCATTTCAACTAACGTTGTCGGTTCAAAGCAAGAAGCTAAAAGACAAGATCGAAAGTTTACGTGGGATTTTTATGAATAAATTCATCAAAATCAGTCATGCCTGGAGAAAACAATAGGTTATAATTGGCAGTACAATGACCTGCACGTGCAGGGATGATTTTGATGAAATTATTCATAAAAAATAATCCCACAAAACATTGCGGTCTTGTCTTTTAGCTTGATTTTAATCCGACAACGTTAATTGAAATAGCTGTATATAACAAAGAAAAATAGACAGAGGACTAAAAAGGTTTAGAATCGGCATTCTGGGGCCCAGGTTTCCCCCATTCGTAAGCACCTGTTCGCTATCACAGAACATTATAAAAAGCGCACTTAATATTCGTCCTTTCAACCACTTCCCTTGAGGCTTTCACCCCTCCGATGTCGACTTTGAAATTCGACACCTTTGGAGTTGAAGGGGAAGTATCACGAAAATTTGCTGTCATTTCAAAACCCAAAATGTTTGACTGTCAGCAGAAATAACGAAATAATTGTCAAGTTTGTTAAAAATTATCACCCCAGTGCAATAAAACTGTCAATTAGTGCCTCTGGCCAGAAACAGAGTAGGCCGGTTTGGATTAAAACTTAAAAAATATTAGGCTAATGTTTTTCAAGTTCTCGCATTTTTGTTTCCAAAATGCGCTAGAACAGATCACAAGTTGTTTCTTTCAAGAATTGAGTTAATTTCGTTCCTCTCGTCATTCTAGAATTATTTGGCAGGTGATTTAAGGTCTTATTTCATCATTTTTAACAAATTAAAAGATATCAAAAACCCCATGATACTTCCCCTTTAAGTCCTCTTTTCTATCTTCCATCTCTTGTGTAGCTTTGATTATTCCGATTAATTTCAAATAATCCTGTCGACAACAAGACTCCAAATACAGAATTTTCTGTCGTTGACGTTGCCTTAGGCTTCAGCAGGTTGTCTAGGAATTAATAGTTTTCTCCATCGAAGTGAAGTTCTCGTCTAAAGTTTTTGTTTTAATTCAGGCCCCTTCTTCCTATAAACATGTCACCTTGCTTTGCAGTCTTTTTATCTGAAAATATCCGTTCTTCCATTTTAGTTTCATGTCGGATAACCAAGATATCACTAAATCAATTTTGGTACCGCTATCTTCCATATCAGTCATTAGTCGCCAGATCTTTCAGCCGGAGAACACGAGCCTTTAATCCCTCTTCCACTGGAGAAGACTCCAGAAAAGGGTTCTAAGAAAGAGTATTTCTCAGTCCTTCGTTTTTGGCGTGAAAAACGATCAACGTTCTAATTCGCCATCAGATTAACAGAGCTTCACTCCATTCAAGTCATTTACTTACAATGCAAATTCAAATTAACGAGGCATTCTCTATTCCATCTTAAGTCTCAGTGATGCGGAATATATTTTTCACTGTGCTTTTCACACTGTTGACGAATTTCTTGATATCGCCAGCAGTAAACGAGAGGGTTTAACGACGAATTGAGAAGAACGAAGAAGATTGTAGCGTGCAAAGCCAACCAAACAGAAATTTGAGATATGCGTTATAAACAATATTAAAGAGCTGAAATGAGGGAGATAACATGCGAAAAACTTACGTACAAATACACAGCATTGAAGGTGGACTTTTTCTCCCGGAATAGTTCCATTGCTTGCGCATTTTGCTGTTGAAGTTGACTGTGGATTTGATTCTGATGATGTCTTACAACTCTGTAAATGTGCCAATGTTGTCAAGAGAATTCCAACGAATTCACCAGTAACAACTACTATGACGGTTCGACTATTAACTAGGTACAGAGAAGCAGCGACACGACTTGTTATCCATATTGATACCAAGGCTATTATGACACGCATTAAAGCGACAAGTTCTCGGTATCGAAGGTGAAGAGAAATAGCGAGGAGTCTATCGACCGCAATACTGGTTACATTCAGAAATGATGCACAGCCGAGAAGAACTAAAACGAAATAACAAATAGTTAAAATTGTTGGACAGAGTAAGTCAAAGTTATGTCCTCCACTCGCTGCCATCCTCAACACCACTGCGAGCATTAACTGAGCGAACAATCCCACGGCAAGATCAGAGACAGCAAGACTCAGGAAAAACTTTTTTTATATTACCGGGAATCGATGAGGCTTTCAACAGGGCGCGAATAACAAGAATATTTCCAAACGCTGCTACGGGAGAAAAAATAAAGTTTAACACACACAACGAGTACACAGCAGTCCCATGAAACTGAACAAGTTGTCCAAGTCCATTTAATTTGTAATCGCAGAACTCTTCGGCCACTCAAGAAAATTAAGGCACGGGTCTCTAATTACTTACTCAAAAAAGCAAAGGGGTGGTCAATCTTCTGAACATTTAGCCGTAACGTCGTAAGACTTTGGCCACATAATATGCTTACAAATGTCAACATATTGACGTACACAACGTATGCAAATTAGGTCACGTGACCTGTTGCGGCCGAGACATTTATGAAAACATTTGAGCAAAAATGGCACCACTTTTTATTGCCTCCTGAAGGCTGCCGGTAGTTTAAAAACTTTGTCACTGTTAGGCACTTCATTTCTGTACTCGGGCTTTTTTAATATTTCTTTAATTTTGAAAATAAACGGCATTTTTTTACTAGTTCCCAGTCCCTCCAAAGTAAAATTAGCCGTTTATTTTCATAATTGAGGACATTTTTAAAAAGACCCGGGCACAGAAATGAAGTGCCTAACAGTGGTAAAGTTTTAAAACTACAGGCAGCCCCTAGGAGGCAATAAAAAGTAGTGCTACTTTTGCTGAAACGTTTTCTTGAATTTTGCATCCGTAAGAAGTCACGTGACCTAATTTGCATAAGTTGTGTACGTCAATATGTTGACATTTGTAAGCATATTATGTTGCCAAAGTCTTACGACGTTACGGCTAAAACTTCAGGAGATTGACCACCCCCTTGCTTTTTTGAGTAACTAACTAGAGACCAATGCCTTAATTTTCTTGAGCATGGTGAGCTTAATGATTTAGATCCAGCGATATGTTTTACAATATGTGTGGTGCCCCGATTTTGTTTGTAGCTCTGATGAGATGCATAACCGACACCTGCAAGCTAGGTGCATGAAATATGGAATTAATACAACTGTATACTGCGTTTTGTATAATATGACCTTAAATAATTAAGTGCACTTTATTGGTTTAAACACGTCCTCTTATATCTCAGTATGCAAATTTGGTAAATTTTCCGAGGGAGTAAATTTTGTCTACGGCTCATGTTTCGACAACAGCTTCCACTTCCTCCAAATACGTGCCGTCTGTTTGTAACTCTCTTCAAACGTAGACACTGATACTATGAGTGGAATATTAATAGATAAACTGACGATGTGTTCCATTGAAACATGTCTTGATGCGATCTAAAAACTGTCGTCGTCGTTTTTTAAATTAGAGAATATTATTTGTTTCGCGATAGATAAAAGTAAAGTTAAATGGTTAATGAACCTTTTTTTCGCGTGTTTTCATAAAATGCCTTTTTCATAATTGAACCATGTGTTATTATTTTACCGCTCGCTTCAGTGAATGCGTCAGCCATGCATGATCGACTATGTTTATCGTCGAGCATCTACTCCTTTTGTCACTCATGGGCTTCTAATAAGTGGAATCACACACGTTCATTAAAATACGTGCGTAAGATTTTCAATATTTACTAAAGATTAAAGTATTGATAACGAAAGCTACATCGCTTCCCACTCGTTCCGAAAAGATAAGCGCTTTTAAGGTTGCACTAAAATATCAAAAAATCGATTCTTATAAACGCATAGAACTGCAAAGAAAAGAGCTGTCCACTCGGTTGTTCAGCTGTTCATCTAGTTTCGCGGGTCCGTTCACTCGCTTTCTCATTCGTTTGTTTTCGCCGTCGAGCGCTCGTTAGAACGTTTCACCGTTAACTCGGTCATTCGGCTAGCCGTTCGCTCGCTCGGGCTTCCGTTTGTTTTTTTCTTTTGCGTTTCTGGTTTGTTCAGTTGTCCCTCTGTTTGCCCAGTTCTTCTTTCTATTCATGGGCATAAACATGTTATAAACAATAAAATTACGAAGAAGTTCCTTCATGTTTTAACACCTATTGCTGTCATGCTACAGAGAAAGACTTCTTCTTTCTCCGATCTGACACTAATAACTATGGGATTTTCTTGGTGGAGAGCCCGTTATATTCTGATAATGAGTTCCCTGCTAAAAGTGGATTGGGAGTTTGCTTGTAGTGCTTTGGAGTTGTGTGAGTCTCAGCATAGGGAAACCCACCCAACAATGACAAAAACAAAGTACTGTCAAACAGTGACAAGGGCACTTGGTTCGATCGACCATGTAATTCACAAATCAGAGAAGAATCGAGTGAGGAACAAAGCAGTACTCCGCTTTCCTTTAGTTTAGTCCATTGCTGGTTACAACATGCATACACATAAACAAAACAGGACAAACTTAGCCGCTATGCTTTTCTCGCCAATTTCAATAGATTGTTTTGTCACAAGTCTTTTGTCACGAGTCTTTGCAGGGAGTTCCTACGTTGTTGTCCATTTTTCAGCGGCTTGACCTCGCTGACAACTGCTGTAATAAGGTATGAGAACTATGCAAATCAGTCGTTGGAGGCTTAAAACTCAGGGTTTATGTTAGGATTATTCCCTGCATTTTCAAAATTATTCAATAGGGTATCTCGAGTTATCAGATGCTCCTCACACATACATAAATACACCAAAGGTTGTCAGGCTTTTGCGAAATTCAAAATGGCTTTCTTATGTGTACACAACACTTGAATAGTAAGCGAGCATTGTACCTGGGATCTTTGTTTTTTAACGTGGAACTGTCACGGAGATTTTCTGTGTACTTTAAGACCAACAACTTGACAAAGTAACCTTTTTCTAACATGAAATTGCTCTCAATGAGCACCGGGAAGGAGACTCCCCCTATCTAAACCGCTTTTCTTTTTGTCTTTTCGTACCAGGGGTAAGGTGGGGGGGGGGGGGGGGTGAGGAGTGATGATGTCATATGATGTGTTAATTACGTCATCATTTCTAAATAGCTGCCATCTTAGATACGCCATCTTTCATTTCTGGTTTTCCCCAAAAAACTTAAGGAAAGCGCCGAAACTAAGCAAAGAATGATCAAAACTAATAAAGAAACACTTACATGAGCTACGAACGCAAAAGTTACCATAAGTTTCTTCATTTAAAAAGATCGTTCTATTTCTGAAAAAACTGCCTGAGTAAAATTGTTTGCCATGGCAACATCAAAGTCAATAGAGACTAATTGACCACAGCGCATTTTTGCCAGAAAAATATCTAAAAAATTCCTGAAGTTTCACGGCGTTAGCAAAGACATAAAATAGTTATTCAGGTTCAAGGTCGCCGCAGGCAGAATCCGCCCCGGACCCCTTGGTCTAGAAAGAGATTTTTTTTTAAATGATTTCTTTCAGGAAGGACAAACTATATTTAGCCAGTTTTTTTAGTGGTTCCTTCAAAATACACAGGAAGAACTCGAACAATTGACCAATTTTTTCAAGTTGCAATCCATTTTAATTCTTGCCACCTGCAACCGAAGATACTAATTAACACTAGTTTCTGTAAACTAGTGGGGTGACGGTTGACACGACGTAAACATTATTTCGACGTTTCCATAGATATGTTTTTCGCCTAATAGTATCCAAAGCTACATCTATCGGCCAACGGCTAAACTACTGTAGACAATACATAACAAGAAAAGGAAGGAAAAAGGCGAAAAAACGTTAAAATTCCCTAGCCTCATACCTTTTGCAAGAACAGTCAACTGCCTTACGCAACATTTATTCACAGGTCCTTAACCAGACTGAGAAAATGGGGAAAATTCGTGACATGTTGATAAACAACGGGTAACCCAAAAACAAGGAAATGTCAAAAACAAATTAATTCTATTATAGCGCGACTTCGTGATTGGCATTTGGAGATTAACTAAATAATCACAATAACGACCAAAATAAACTAACATATGCGTTACATTTTGCATTTTGACATATTTACCATCAATGAACAGTTTATAGGTCAGGAGTCCAGGGGCGTAGCGTGGGATTTTGAAGATGTACGCACGATAATAAATTTTTCGTTAGCGCCTTTGGCGCTGTCAACTAGGGGGTGTCTGGGGGCATGCTCCCCCTAAAAATTTTGAAATTTAGGGTCTCGGAAATGCCATCTCCTGGTTGTTCTGCGGGGCATTTTCAATAAATAATGCAGCAAAAATCCAGCAGAAAGTTGTTTATTTTAACCATTTCCCTAGTGTTTTCTGTGAGCTACACTAAGCCGAAAAGAAAAAAAAATACAAAAACAATGATAACAGGTCACAAGCAAAGGGCGAGGCGTCGACACTTGAGACGGGCAAATTCCGTTACCAACCTGTCAATATCCACGTTCTTATGTCTATGTATATGAAGGATTGCTAGGGAGCTTAATCTTTCGTCCATCATCGTAATAGTTATTAGTGGCCAGCACTGAATGATTAATGCTTGGATAATGGGAATTCTAATAAAAGACGCCCGTATAATGTGAAAAATATGAAATTATTACCCGGGAAATTTAATGAGAAATTTTTTTTCCCAGATCTCAACTGTAGGCACGGGCGTACGTGCGTATATGGACGCTACGCCCCTGGGAGTTGCTTAGCTTCAATGCTTATTTTTTAGTTTCTCTACTTATTTAAAATTTTTGCAATCATTCTTAGTTTTTTAAGGAGATCCTCATACCCTCAGTTTATTCTTGAGCCCTGTTTTCCCCCATACTTGAGCACCAGTTCCTACCACAGAACCTTAAAAAAGCGCATTTGGTATTTTTCCTTCTAACCACTTTCTATCAGGCTTTACCTCCGTTCCGATACACAACTTCAAATTCGACACTTTTGGAGTAAGCACCTCTTTTGTATTTTCCACCTCAAGTGTAGCTTTGGTTATTCCTTCTAATGTCAAACTTTCCTGTCGACTGCAAGTCTCCAAACACAGCAATTTCAGTTCTACGTATGTCGTCGACGTTGCTTTAGGCTTCATTACTTAGCTTTGTCTACGAATTTACAGTTTTCTCAATCGAAGTGACGTTCTCTTTTAAAGTTTTAATTCAGGTTCCTTCAACCTCCAAACATGTCACCTTGAGGTGCAGTACATTTACCCAAAAGTTCAGTTCTTCATTTTAGTCTTCAGGTCAGATAACCTAGATAACCATATCTCAGCTTCCAGATGTCTTAGGCGAAGAACACGACTCTTTAAATCTCTTCTTTACTGGAGAAGATTACGCCGAACTGGTCGAAGAAATAGTATATCTCGGTCATTCCTTTTTGGTGCGAAAAATGATCAACGTTCAAATTCGACGGCAGGTTAACAGAGCTTCACGTCATTCACGTCCTTCAGCTTAATAACTCACAATGCAAGTTCGAATTAACAAGGCATCTTTATTCCATCTTAATTCTCGGTGATGCGGAATATTCTTTTCACTGTGCTTTTCACAATTCGACGAATTTCTCGATATCGCCAGCAGTAAACTACAGGATTTAACGACGAATTGAGAAGAACGAAAAGAAATGTGACGTGAAAAGCCAACCAAAAAGAAATTTGAGAGGTATCCGTTATATACAATATTGTAGAGCAAAAATTCGGAAGATAACATGCCACAAAAATTACGTAGAAATGCACAGCGTTGAAAGCGGCCTTTTTCTCCCGGAATAGTTCCATTGCTTGCGCATCTTGATGTTGAAGTTGACTGTGGATTTGATTCTGATGATGTCTTACGGCTCTGTAAATATGAATGTACGCTACTGTTGTCAAGAGAATTCCAACGAATTGACAAATAAATACTACAATGCCGCTGTAAGTATGAAAAGCTACGAAAAGGGAAGCAGCGACTGTACTTGTGAGCCAAACTGATACTAAGGCTATTATGATGCGCTCTGAAGTGACAAGTTCCCGGTATCGTAGGTGAAGAGTTATAGCGAGGACTCTATCGACAGCAATGGCAGTTACATTCAGAAATGATGCGCAAGCGAGAAGAGATAAAAAGAAACAACAAACAGTTAAAATTGTTGGACAGAGTAAGTCAAAGTTACGTCCTCCGTTCGCTGCCATCCTTAGGACCACTGCGTACATTACCTGGGCGAACAATCCCACGGCAAGATCAGAGACAGCAAGACTCAGGAAGAACTTCTTTATATTAGCGGGTATCAATGAGGCTTTCGACAGGGACAACGAGAAAAAATAAAGTGTAATGCACACAATGAGAGCAGGGAAGTCCTGTGAAACTGAACAAGTTGCCCAAGTCCATTTAAATGGTAACTGCAGAACTCTTCGGCCATGGTGAACTTGATAATTCAGATCCGGCGATGTGTTTCATACTGAAATGTGCCGCAATTTGTTTATAATTACTAAACTCCAATGTCATAACCGACAGCTGTAAGCTGGATGCATGAAAGAAGAAGTTAACACAGTCGTAAATCGCGTTTTGTTTGATATAATCTTAAATGAGCCTGCGCTTTATTGACTTAAAGCCATATTTTCTATATCTCTATGCGAACACGGTGACATGTTAATAAAAAAACGGGTAACCCAAAAAGAAGGAAGTGTCAAAAAACAAATTAATTCTATTATAGCACAATTTTGAAATTGACATTTTAGAGATTAACTAAATAATCGTAATAACGGTCATCTCCCTTAAGCAAAATTTATTCCCAGGTCCTTCACCGGATTGAGAAAATGGGGAAGATTCGTGACATGTTAATAAAAAACATGTAACCCAAAAAGAAGGAAATGTCAAAAAACAAATTAATTCTATTATAGTGCAACTTGGTGATAGACATTTTAAAGATTAGCTAAAGAAACACAATAACGACCAAGATAAAGCTAACAGATGCGTTATATTTTACATTTTGACATGTTTACCATCAAATAACAGTTTGTCGGCCTCGGAGTGGCTGAGCTTCAATGTTCATTTTTAAGTTTCTCCACTGATTTGAAATTTTTGCAATTATTCTTAGTCTTTTAAGGAGATCCTCATACCCTTAGTTTATTCTTGGGCCCGGTTTTCCCCCATACCTGAGCACCAGTTCAAATAACAGTTTTTCGGCCTCGGAGTGGCTGAGGTTCAATGCTCATTTTTTAGTTTTTCCACAGATTTGAAATTTTTGCAGTTATTCTTAGTTTTTTAAAGAGATCCTCATACACAGTTTTTTCTTGAGCCCGGTTTTCCCCCATAATTGAGCACCAGTTTCCTATCACAGAACCTTATAAAAAGCGCACTCGGTATTTTTTATTCAACCACTTTCTTTCAGGCTTTAGCCCCGTTCCGATTCACACGTTGAAATTCAACACTTTTTGAGTTAGCACCTCTTCCTGTATTTTCCAATTCAAGTTAAACTTTGGTAATTCCTTCTAACATTAAATATTCCTGTTGACTGCAAGTCTAATGTATATAGCAGTTTTTTGTGTATGTCGTCGACGTTAAGGCTTCATTACTTTGTCTACGAATTGACAGTTTTCTCCATCGAGGTGACGTTCTCGTCTAAAGTTTTTGTCTTAATTCAGGTTCCTTCTTCCTCCAAACATGTCACCTCGCTGTGCAGTACATTTACTACAAAATTCAGTATTTCCATTTGAGTCTTTAGGTTGGATAACCTAGAAACCACTAAAGTCAATTTTACTACCAAAAGTATAATTGTTATGAACTCTATTGAGACACGCTTTTAAAAAAGCTTTCTGCTCGTTTTTTAAACATTACTTAACCATTAAGGTATGACAATCTCCAAAAGGCGTGAACTCTCCACTGACCTGTTTGCGGAAAAGACGTTCATCCAGAAGCTTCTATTTGGCATTCGCAATTCTTATTTCCATTGGCGAGAGGGTCATACATTACTTGTCGAAAACTGTCTTTGTCATAGAAGAGCCTTGTCGTCCTGAAAAGTCCTAGAATAAACCAAAGTCCTTGAACACAAACAGCGCGAAGCCTAGGCCACAAAAGAAGAAAAAAAAAGCAAATTTTGCAAAAATAAAATAAAAAAAAGTACGCACAGAGAGTGACAAAAGCTCCTGGTTCGATCGATAATGAACTTCACAAATCGGAGAAGAATCAAAAGAGGAACAACGCAGTGCTTCACTTTCCTTTAGTTTTGCCCATTGCTGGCTATAATACGCGTACACAGAAGCAAAACAGGAACAACTTAAACCGTTATACCTTTCTTGCAAATTTCAATTGATTGTTTTGTGACGAGTCTTTGCAGGGAGTTTCTACATTGTTGTCAGTTTGCTGTAATAAGGTATGAAAACTATTCAAATCAGTCTTTGGAGGCTAAAAGCGCAGGGTTTGTGTTAGGATTATTCCCTGCATTTTCAGATTATTTCATAGGGTATCTCGAGTTATCAAATGTGCCACACATTATTTTAAATATACCAAAGTTTGTCAGGCTTTTGTGAAGTTCAAAATGGCTGCCATATGCATCTCGTCCCAGCTCGTCACAGTCATCGACGAATATTCCATTATCAATCTTTACAAGGGATTTCCTCAGTAACCAATGGGAATCCAGTTTGTTGGGATATCTGGCATTAACGGGATGGCTGGTATTTGACAGTAAAAGCACACATGTCATTTTGTGTTTCATGGCTCGCACTCGGCATCGAAAGGAAAACTTTAAAGGTAGCGGTTTTTTTTTTTTTTGAGATTTTGAAGTTTATTGGCTTTACCGTGATATTTAGTTTTCCGTCGCTACTACAAAAACAACGCAAATACATATTACTTTTTTCTAAAGACTTGCGAACGTTTGGCATATTCTTAATACAGTACACAACACTTAAATAGTAAGCGAGCATTGTTTATGGGATCTTTGTTGTTAACGTGGAACTGTAACGGAGATTACTTGTGTACTTTAAGACCAAAAACTTTTCAAATACGTGACAAAGTAACCTTTTTCTAACATAAAATTGTTATCAATAAGCACCGGAAGGGCAATTCCCCCTATCTAAACCGCTTTCCTTTTTCTCTGTTCGTACCAGTGGTAAGGTGGGGGGGGGGGGGGGGGGGACGAGGAGTGATGATGTCATATGATGTGTGTGTTAATTACGTCGTCATTTCTAAATAGCTGCCATCTTAGATAGGCCATCTTTGATTTCTGGTTTTTCCCGAAAAACTTCAGGAAAGCGCCGAAACTTAGCAAAGAATGATCAAAACTAATAAAGAAACACTTACATGAGCTAAGAACACAAAATTTACACTAAGAGAAGTAGTTTCTTCATTTAAAAAGATCTTTCTACTTCTGAAAAAAGTGCCTGTGAAAAATTGTTTTCCCTGGTAACATTAATCGACAACAGCAAGTTTTTGCTAGAAAAATTTCTAAAAAAAATTCCTGAAGTTTCCTGGGGTTAGCACAGTCATATAACACTTATTCAGGTTCAAAGTCGCCGCGGGAAAAAATCCTCCTTATGCCCCTAGGTCTAGATAGGGTTATTAAAGTGATCTCGTTCAGGAAGGACAAACTATATGTACTCAGTTTTTTAGCGGTTTCTTCAAAATACACAGAAAAAACTCGAAAAATTAGCCAATTTTTTCAAGTTGTAATCCATTTTAATTCAAGCCATCTGCAACCAAAGATAGTTATTAGAGCTAGCTTCTGTGCACTATAGGGGTTACGGTTGACACGACGCAATCATTTTATTGACATTTCCATCGATACAAATATGTTTTTCGCCGAATGTATTCAAAGCGACACCAAGAAGTAGCTAACATTTAAATCTATCGGCCTAGGGCAAAACTACTGTAGACAATAAATAACAAGAAAAGGAAGATAGAAGGCGAAAAAACATTGAAATTCCCTAGCCTCATACCTTTTGCGAGAACGGTCAGCTGCCTTACTCAACATTTATTCCCAGCTCCTTCACCGGATTGACAAAATGGGGAAAATTCGTGACAGGTTAATAAAAAACGGGTAACCCAAAAAGAGGAAATGTCAAAAACAAATTAATTCTATTACAGCGCGACGTCGTAAATGACATTTTAGAGATTAACTAAATAATCTCAATAAAGATCAGCTGCCTTATTACTCAACATTTATTCCCAGGTCCTTCAACGGATTGAGAAAATGGGGAAAATTCGTGACATGTTAATAAAAAACGGGTAACCCAAAGAGAAGGAAATGTCAAAAAACAAATTAATTTTATTAGAGCGTGACTTCGTGATTGGCATTTTAGAAATTAACTAAAGACTCACAATAACGACCCAGATGAAACTAACATATGCGTTATATTTGACATCTTGACATATTTATCATCAATGAACAGTTTGTCGGTCTCGGAGTTTGCTGAGCTTCAATGCTCAATTTTGAGTTTCTCCACAAATTTGAATTTTTTGCAATTATTCTTCGTTTTTTAAGGAGATCCTCATACACAGTTTATTCTTGAGCCCGGTTTTCAACCATAATTGAGCATTGGTTGTCTATCACAGAACCTTATAAAAATGTGCACTTGGTATTTTATCTTTCAACGACTTTTTTTTAGAATTTAGCCCCGTTCCGTTCATATGTGTGTGCGTGTGTTTCTGCACGTGTGCGCGGTCAAAGTTAATTATCATAAGTCCATATTGTAATTCTCATATAAGATAGCTATTTTTTAAAAGTGAGAAAGCCTGACTTTATAAGCCTCGTGGTTTCTTTCAGGTTTTCTCGCCATTTATTTTCTTTTTGTCAATTTTCATCATTTTTTTTCCATCTGTAATTGTTGTATAAGGCAAAATAAATATTGTATTATATTGTATTCAACGTTGAAATTCAACACTTTTTGAGTTAGCACCTCTTCTTGTATTTTCGAATTCAAGTTAAGCTTTGGTAATTCCTTTTAATTTCAAATTTTCCTGTCGACAACAAGTCTCCAAACACAGCAGTTTTCTGTGTATGTCGTCGACGTTAAGGCTTTATCACTTTGTCTACGAATTGACAGTTTTAATTCAGGTTCCTTCTTCCCCCAAACATGTCACCTCGCTGTGCAGTACATTTACTGCAAAATTCAGTATTTCCATTTCAGTCATCCGGTTGGATAATCTACATATCACTAAAATTAATTTTGCTACCAGAAATTTCTGGTTGAAAGTTTTTGTTTCAATCCAGACTCCTTATTCCTCAAAACAAGGCACCTTGGTTTGTAAAAATTCGAATTAACAAGACATCTTTATTCCATCTTAATTCTCGTTGATGCGGAATATTTTTTTCACTGTGCTTTTCATAATTTGACGAATTTCTCGATATCGCCAGCAGTAAACAACAGGATTTAACGACGAATTGAGAAGAACGAAAAGTAATGTAACGTGAAAAGCAAACCAAACAGAAATTCGAGAACTATCCGTTATAAACAATATTGTAGAGCATGAATTCGGAAGATAACATGCGAAAAAAACCACGTAGAAATGCACCGCGCTGAAAGTGGCTTTTTTCTCACGGAATAGTTCCATTGCTTGCGCATTTTGCTGCTGAAGTTGACTGTGGATTTGATTCTAATGATATCTTAGAACTCTGTAAATATGAATGTACGCTACTGTTGTAAAGATAATTCCAACGAATCCACAAATAACAATTACAATGGCGCTTTTACTAGTAACAGCAACGGAAAGGGAAGCGGTGACTCCACTTGAGATCCATATTGATACCAAGGCTATTATGACGCGCTTTGAAGTGACAAGTTCCTGGTATCGTAAGTGAAGTGTTATGGCGAGGAGTCTATCGACAGCAATAGCGGTTACATTCAGAAATGATGCGCCAGCGACAAGAAACAAAGAAAAATAACAAACAATTGAAATTGTTGGACAGAGTAAGGCAAAGTTATGACCTCCATTAGCCGCTATCCTCAACACAATTGCGTACATTAATTGAGCGAACAATCCCACTGCAAGATCAGAGACAGCAAGACTCAGGAACAACTTCTTTATATTTGCGGGCATCGATGAGGCTTTCCACAGGGCACGAATAGCAAGAATATTTCCAAACGTTGCCACGGGAGAAAAAATAAAGTGCAATACACACAATGAGAGCAGGGTAGTCCTGTGAAACTGAACAAGTTCTCCAAGTCCCTCCAAATAGTAACTGCAGAACTCTTCGGCCATGGTGAACTTTATGATTCAGATCCGGCGATATATGATATCTGTTTGTAGCTCTAATGTAAGTTAGAATTACCAATCGACAGCTGTAATATAACTGCCTGAAATAAGGAATTATCACAACTAATACTGCGTTTCGAATAAAATGACCTTAATTGAGCACGCCGTTTTTACTCGTTTAATCTCTGACTTTTATATTCTTATGCAAGGTTATGTTATGGTTATTAAGAAAAAATGAAAAAAAAAAAAAAATTAGTGCGTCTTTCTTTAAAATTTATAGAAACTTTCTTGAAGTTTTTTAAACTGTAAATCTGAAAAGATTACTCCAAAAAGGAGTATGCCATTTATAAACAACGGCTTCTTGCTTCTCCAAATGTTTATTGGTCGTCGGCAAGTCTCTTAAAACAAAGAGAATAACTAATATGGAGAGGCAGACAATGATAGAAGGGTTTTCAATCGAGATATGTCACACATACGATTAAAAACCGTCGTTTTCTTGTTGTCAATTGGATAATATTGTCGTTTTGTTAATCGTCCTTTGCATACGTGTGGACTTCTTTTCATATAACGTTTCTTTCATAATTGACTCCTGTATCATGTCATCATACCGCTTCCGTCAGTAAATGCGTCAGTCAGTTGCATGATGGACTCTGTTTATCGTCGAGCATCTGCTCCTTTTATAACTCATGGGGCTTCTAAAAAGTGGAATCACTCACGTTCAGCTTGTCAGTCTAGACCTAAGGCTCGTATCTGAGAACTGGAAGTCCATCATTTGTTTGGTAAATAAAAAGCAAGTCTCTCTTATTTCGAGATGGAAGGAGTTTAAAAACTGAACATCATTGAAAGGCTTTGTGAAGAATCAATATGAATGTTGTTGTCAAGCATCTGCTCCTTTTGTCACTTATGGGGCTTCTAATAAGTGGAATGACTCACGTTGAGCTTGTCAGTCTAGATCTTAGGCACGTCAGAAATCTGAGAACTGGAAATCCATCATTTGTTTGGTAAACAAAGAGCAAGTCTCCCTTATTTCGAGATAAGAGGAGCTAAAAAAATGAACATCAATGAAAGGCTTTGTGAAGAACCAATATTAATGTTGTTGTCAAAAGGTATTAGTTCTTTTACTCAGTCAATTATACAAGTTAGCATACTTCGAAGAGAAATCTTTAATTTGGTGGCAACAGAACAGATATGACGGTTACTAACATTGAAAAATATTTTGAAGCGGTTAATCCACATATACAAGTCAGTCCGCATATGTTCTATGCATGTGCGGCACGGAAAAAGATATTACGTAAGAGAAACAGTGTTATTTTCATAACAGTTAAATGGCGGCCACCTGAATTGCAATATATTGTGGGGCGTCCAGGAAAATCCTGTAAACAGCCAAGGAGGCTTTGTATGTGATTCTGTGAATTTCTTGCGGAAAACAGTCTAAAACTATTTTTTTTTCTTGCTGGAAAGCCATTAAACCGCTCGCGTCAGTGAAAGCGTCAGTCTATTGCATGATGGACCCTGCTTATCGTTGCCGTCTTAGCCGTTTTTTCTCTCCATTATATTCTGATTACGGGTTCCCTGCTTAAAGTGGAGTACTAACTTTCATCGCTTAAACTACCTGTCCCTTTGTTAGATGTAACGAGGTTGATTTTTGCAAAAACTAAGAGTTCTGTTGCAGCACTTTGGAGTTCCACGAGTATTATCAGAGGGCGCAAGCCCAAATTATGTTGCTAGTGTGTAAGGCCCTTTCATGGTTTCTAACGCCATGTTTGTTGAGATCACGAAATCCTATTCTATTAAAGATAAAGATTTCATTAAAGCAATCATTTTTCAACGAATTAAATTGAGGCTATTCCAAAGGTTCGTAAAGATACTTTTAGGGTAAAAAAAAAACTATTTTTAGCCAAATTAAAGTTGAATTCTGGCTCAATTAAACAATTTAAAAACAGAAAAAAGGAAATCTTCAAAGCTGCGCGAGTGAATAAGTAATAACTTTTTAAATGAAAGTTAATTAACCATATCCTAAAAAGCGTGAACTCTCCACTAACCTTTTCGTGGAGGAGAGGTTCATTCAGAAAATTCTATTCCTCATTCGAATTTTTTCTTTTCATTGGCTAGTGTGTCATACATTGCTTGTCGAAAATTGTCGTTGACATAAGAAGGATTTTGTCATCCTGAAAAGTCCTAGAAAAAACCAAAGTCCATAAACAAATTTTGAAATGAGAAAAAGAAAGTACTCGCAGACAGTGACAAGAGCTCCTGGTTCGATCGATAATTAACTTCATAAATCGGAGAATAGTTGAAAGCTAGAGGAACAACGCGGTGCTTAACTATCGTTCAGTTTTTCCCATTGCTGGCTATCATACGCGTACACAGAAGTAAAACAGGGAAAACTTTAGCGCTATACCTTTATTGCAAATTTCAATGTATGGTTTTGTTACAAGTCTCTGCAGGAAGTTCCTAGGTTGTTGTCCATTTGTCAGTGGCGTGAACTCGTTGACAATTGCTGTAATAAGGTAAGAAAACTATTCAAATCGGAATTTGGAAACTAAAAACTCAAGGTTTTTGTTAGAATTATACCCTGTATTTTCAAATTAAGTAATAGGGTATCTCGATTTACAAAATGTTCCTCACACATTATATATAAATAGACCAAAGTTTGTCACGCTTTTGGGAAATTCAAACTGGCTTTTTTATGCATATCGTCCCAGATCGTGACAGTTATCAAGAAATATTCCATTGTCAAACTTTACAAGGGATTTCTTCAGTAACCAATGGGAATCCAGTTTGTTGGGATCCCTGGCATTAACGTGAGGGCTGGTAAGTCAGTAAAAGCGCACACGTCAGTTTTGCGTTTCATGGCTCGCGCTCGGCTACCAAAGCAAAAACTCTTGAAAGTAGCGTTATTTTGAGATTTTAAAGTTTATTGCCCTGACAGTGATATATAGTTTTCTAGTGTTTCTATAGAAACAGCGCGAATACACATTTCATTTTGGGAAAACCACCTGCGGAGGTTTGGAATATTCTTTATACTCAGTATTCAACACTCAGTTGAATAGTAAGCGAGCATTGATCCCATGAGCACCGGGAAGAAAATATTAAGTGATTTCTTTCAGAAAGAACATAGTATATTTAAAACGTTTTTAGCGGCTTCTTTCAAATACACCGGAAGAACTCGAAAAATTGGCCAATTTTTTCAAGTTGTAATTCATTTTCATCCTGGCCATCTGCAACCAAAGATATTAATTAATACTAGTTTCTGCACACTGGTGGGGTGACTGTTGACAGGGCTCGACCATTATTTTGACGTTTCCATGGATTCAAATACATTTTCGACCATTCAAAGTGACACTAAAAGTAGCTAACATTTGAATCTATCGGCAAGTGGTGAAACTACTGCACATAATACAAGGAGATCCCTCATACCTTTTGAGAGAACGGTGAACTGCCTTACGCAACAAGAAGAAGTCGTGAAATATTAATTAAGAAAAAAAAAATACATAACCCAAAAAGAAGGAAGTGTCAAATACAAATTCAGTTTTCAATGTGTTTCAACTTCCTAATTTGCATTTTAGAGAGAAACTAAATAATTGTACCAACGACCAGGATAAACTAACATCAAAAACGTGTTAAATTTTACATTTTGACATCTTTACCACCAATGTACAGTTTGGCAGTCTCAGATCAGAATTTCTGCGCAGCAATGCTCATTTTTAGGTTACCCACTGATTTTAAGTTTTCGTATTTTACGCAGTGCTTTAAAAATATGCTTGTACACTAGTTTTAACTTTAATAAGTATCCTATAGTTTTCGTCCACATTTGAGCACCCGTTCCTGATCAGAGGACACTAGAAAAAGCACACTTGTTCCTCTTCCTTTCAGCCATTTCCCTACACTCCACAAACTCCATGCAGTCAGTTAGCAGCGCTTTTTAATTTTCAGTCTCTTGGGTAGCTTTGGTTCTGCCTTCAAACTCAGTTCAACTTTTCCTGACTGTAAGCCTCCAAATACCGGCAACAGTTCAGAGTATCGCTGACGTTGCCTTTGGCTTCATCGGCTTGACTTTGCAGTTCCCTTATTTGCTATCCGTGAATTCACACTTTTCAAATGGAATTGAAGTTCTCGTTAAAAGTTTTTGTTTTAAATCCAGACTCCGCATTTCTCAAAACAGGTCACCTTGGTTTACAGTCATTTTGGTGCAAAATTCAGCCCTTTTAGTTTAGTCTTCAGGTCGGATAACCTAGATATCACTAAATCAGTTTTGGTACCGAGGTCTTCCGTGACCATGTCTCAGTGGCCAGATGTTTTAGCCGAAGAACACGACTCTTTAAATCTCTCTCTCCACTGGACAAGACTCCGCCGAACTCATCGGAGATATAGTATTTCTTGGTCCTCCCTTTTTGCTGTGCAAGATGATCAACGTTCAAATTCGACGCCAGGTCAACAGAGCTTCGCGTCATTTAAGTATCTCAGCTTAATAACTCGAATGCACATTCGAATTAACGAAGCATCCTTATTCAATCTTAAGTCTCGGTGATGCGGAATAATTTCTTTACGGTGCTTTTCATAATTTGGCGAATTTCTCGATGTCGCCAGCAATAAACTACAGGATTTAACGATGAATTGAGAAGAACGATAGAAGTTGTAGCATGAATAGCCAACCAAAAAGAAATTTGTGAGCTATCCGTTATCAACAATATTGAAGAGCATAAATTTGGAAGATAACATGCGACAAAAACTACGTAGAAAAGTACGGCATTGAAGGCGGCCTTTTTCTCTCGGAATAGTTTCATTGCTTGCGCATTTTGACTGTGGATTTGATTCTGATGATGTCTTACAGCTCTGTAAATATGAATGTACGCTATTGTGGTCAAGACAAGTCCAGCAAATTCATTAATAAAAATCACCATGGCGCCTCGACTATTAAAAGCTACGAAAAGGGAAGCAACGACTCCACTTGTTAGCCATATTGATACCAAGGCTATTATGACGCGCCTTGAAGTGACAAGTTCCTGGTATCGAAGATGAAGAGTAATAGCGATGAGTCTATCGACTGCAATGGCGGTTACATTCAGAAATGATGCGCAAGCGAGAAGAGACAAAGAGAAATAACAAACAGTTGATATTGCTGGACAGAGTAATTCAAAGTCATGGCCACCATTTGCTGCCATCCTTAGCACCACTGCGTACATTAATTGGGCGAACAATCCCACGGCAAGATCAGAGACAGCAAGACTCAGGAAGAACTTCTTCATATTAGCGGGAATCGATGAGGCTTTCAACAGGGCGTGAATAGCAAGAATATTTCCAACCGTTGCCACGGGACAAAAAATAAAGTGTAATACACACAATGAGAGCAGGGAAGTCCTGTGAAATTGAACAAGTTGTCCAAGTCCATTTAAATGGTAGCTGCAGAACTCTTCGGCCATGGTGAAGTTAATGATTCAGATCCGGCAATTTTTGATATCTGTTTGTAGCTCAAATGTGAGTTATGCTTACCAATCGACAGCTGTAAGATAACTGCATTAAATAAGGTATTAACACAACTACATACTGCGTTTCGAGTAAAGTGACCTTAGGCGAACACGCAGTTCTTATTGGTTTAATCTCTGGCTTCTATATCTTTATGCAAATACCTCAAAAATTCTGAGTGTTATTAAGAAAAAAAATTGTAAAAAAAAATTAGTGCGTCTTTCTTTAAAATTTACAAAAACGTTCTTGACGTTTTTTAAACTGTAAATCTTAAAAGATTACTCCAAACAGGAGTATGTCGTTTATAAAAAAAAAAAAAAAACGGCTCCTTGCTTTTTGTCGGCAAGTCTCTTAAAACAAAGAGAATAATTATTGTGGAAGAGTAGACAATGAATGAAGAGTTTTCAATCGAAATATGTCACACATACAATTTAAAACCGTCGCTTTCTTTTTGTTAATTGGAGAATATTGTCGTTTTGTTAATCGTTGGGTTGTTATCATCTGTTGCATGCGTACATGTGGGCTTCTTTTCATAAAATGTTTCTTTCATAATTGACTATTGTGTTGTCATTGCACCGCTCGCGTCAGTGAATGCTTCAGTCAATTGCATGATGTACCCTGTTTATCGCCGAACATCTGCTCCTTTTGTCACTCATGCGATCATGATGCTTCTAAAACGTGGAATCATTCACGTTCAGCTAGTGACTCCATACAGTAGAAGTTTTTCTTGGCCACAGGCGTGTATCTGAGAACTTAAAATCCATCATTTGTTCGGTAAATAAAGGGGAAGTCTCACTTATCTTGAGATGGAAGAAGCTTAAAAACTGAACATCAATGAAAAGCTACGTGAAGAATCAATATTAATGCTGCTTAACCAATAGGTCTTAGTTGTTTTACTCAGTCATGTATATAAGTAAGTATCTTTCGAAAAGTAATCCTTAATTTGGTGGCATCAGAAATGATGTGACAGTTATTAACTTTTAAAAATATTCTGAAGCTGTTAACCAGATATGCAAATCAGGCGGCATATATTCGGCGCATGTGCAGCACGGACACCGATAATATATAGGAAAACAGTATTATTTTCATAACAATTCAATGGCAGCCATGCTGAAATGCAATGCATTGTGGGGCGTCGAAGGTAAAGCCGTTAAACAGATGAGTCTTTGTATGGGATTCTTGGAATTTCTTGGCGAAAACAGTCCAAAACTATAAATTTTTCTTGGTGAAAACCCTGTTATATTGTGATTAAGATTTCCCTGCTAAAATTGTATTCAGAGTTTTCTTGCAGTGCTTTGGAGTTGTTTGAGTCTTAGCACAAGGCACCCACCCAAACTGTGTAGCTAATATTTAAAAAGATATCGGGATAAACTACACATCAAAATATTTTAAGACAGCAAGAAAAAGAAGGAAGGAAGGAAGGAAGGAAGGAAGGAAGGAAGGAAGGAAGGAAGGAAGGAAGGAGGGAAGGAGAAATTAGATAAATAAATAAATAAATAAATAAATAAATACATAAATAAATAAATAAATAAACAGACATTTGTGGGTCATTTTACAGGAACAAAAACTAAATACGGATCAGTTGATTTCACGTTTATCGTTAATATTATTATTTATGCCACGTTTTTATCTCCTCCTTCAACAATGTAAGACATAAACGAATTTGTTTTGTGTAACTTATTTTCATGCATACAATTATTACTTATATTTTTTCTTGTTCTGTATTTCGGCGTACATTTCTTTTTACTTTTCCTTCGTGATATGAAATAGCACTGTTGTGCCGCAACCAACATTTAGTTCACGGGTTAAGAAATTGTTTCGCTGTTCAACAAATGTTCATTAAGTTCCTCCTTAAGACATGCTGCATAATTACTTAACTGTACATATTAGTTCGAAGTGAAAGAAAAAATAAAGGAAGCATCTTTATTCAACCTTAACTGTCGGTGATGCGTAGCATTTTTTTCACTGTGCTTTTCATAATTTGACAAAGTTCTTGATATCGCCGGCAGTAAGCTACAGGATTAATCAACGAATTGAGAAGAACGAAGAAGAATGTGACGTGATCGACCAACCAAAAGGAACTTTGAGCGTGGTCTGTTATCCACAATATTTCAGAGCAAAACTTCGGAAGATGCCATGCGACAAAAATTACATAGAAATGCACAGTATTAAAAGCGGACTTTTTCTCCCGTAATAGTTCCCTCGCTTGCGCATTTTGCTGCTGAGGTTGACTGTGGATTTGATTCTGATGATGTCTTATAGCTCTCTAAATGCGAATGTACGCTACTGTTGTCAAGAGAATTCCAACAAATTCAACGATCACAACTACCATGCCGTTGTGTATATTAAGCGAAACGAAAAGAGAAGCAGCGACACCACTTGTGATCCATATTGATACCAAGGCTATTATGACGCACTTTGAAGTAAAAAGTTCCCGGTATCGTAGATAAAGAGTAATAGCGAAGAGTTTATCGACAGCAATGGCGGTCACATTAAGAAATGATGCGCAGCCGAGAAGAAATAAAGAGAAATGACAAACAGTTAAAATTGTTGGACAGAGTAAGCCAAAGTTATGTCCTCCATCGGCCGCCATCCTTAAAACACATGCGTACATTAACTGGGCGAACAATCCCACGGCAAGATCAGAAAAAGCAAGACTCAGGAACAACTTTTTTATTTTGGCGGGCATCGATGAGGCTTTCCACAGGGTGCGAATAGCCAGAATATTTCCAAACGTTGCTAAGGGAGACAAAATAAAGTATAGTACACAAAATGACAGCAGAGAAGTCCTGTGAAACTGGACAACTTGACTAAGACCCTTCAAACGGTAACTGCAGAAATCTACGGCCATGGTGAACGTAATGATTCAGATCTGGCGATATGTTTCACAATGAAAATGTGCCGCTACTTGTTTGTAATTCACTCCAGTGTCACAATCGACAACTGTCAGTTAAATTCATGGAAAAAGGAATTAACGCAACTGGATACTGTGTTTTGTATAATATCACCTTAGATAAGCGCGCGTTTTATTGGCTTAAACCCGTCTTTTCTTAATGTCTCTATGCAAACACAGTAAATTACTGACAGTTATGAAAAATAAATAAAATAATAAAAGAACATTATCGCGCGTGTTTCTATAAAATTGAAGGAATGTTTTTCGGAGTAAATATTTCCCAACTATTCGTGTTTCAACAACAGCTTCTACTTCATCCAAAAAAATGTAGTCTCTTCTCCCTTCAAACGTAGAGTCTGATATTGTGGGCGGATAGCGGCAGATAAACCAGTGATGATGAAAGGGTCGACATTGAAACAGGTCTTAAATTCGGTTAAAAACATGTCCTCTTTTTTTAAATACAGAATATTCCCACAAACTACTTCTTTCAATTTGACATTTGCCAATAATAGGATAACATGAGGGCAACTTTCTGTGAGAGTTTTGGGATTGGAATTATTTTCATAATTAACTCAGGCCATCCCAATAAAATGTTTCGTTTCCCATCGTCCTGTCTCTTGTGATGGCGAGAGTGCTAGAATCTCGGTTAATCGTAGCCACCATGTTGAATTTGCAAAATCTAACACCCATCTCCTCAGTCGCAATTTCTACTCTACCCAATTTTCCTGGTGGTTTTAAACCCGATGAGACAATCCTGCTCGTTTTTCTAACATTACTTAACCATCGAGGTATGACAATCTCCGAAAGGCGTGAACTCTCCCTGACCTGTTCGCAGAAGAGTGGTTCATCCGGAAGCTTCTATTTCTCATTTGCATTTTTTGTTTCCTTTGGCCAGAGTGTCATACATTACTTGTCGAGAATTCTCGTTGACATGGGAAGAATTTTTTTTTTTTGTCCTGAAAAGTCCTAGAAGAAACCAAAGTCCTTGAACACAAATCAGAGCGAGGCCGGGACCACAAAAGAAGGAAAAAAACAAAATTTTTTGATGACAAAAAAGAAAGTACTCACAGACAGTGACAAGAACTCCTGGTTCGATCGATAATGAACTTCACGAATCGAAGAAGAATCGAGAAAAGGAACAACGCGGTGCTTCAATTTCCTTTAGTTTTGCCCATTGCTGGCTACCATACGCATACACAGAGGCAAAACAAGGAGGACTTAGCCACTATGCCTTTCAAGCAAATTTCAATAGATAATTTTGTCACGAGTCTCTGCGGGGAGTTCATTCGCTGTTGTTCATTAGTCGTCGGCTTGACCTCGTTGATAACTGCTACAATAATGTATGAAAACTATGCAAATCAGTCTTTGGAGACTTAAAAATCAGGGTTTGTGTTTAGGGTAATCCCTGCATTTTAAAATTACTTAATAGGGTATCTCGATTTATCAAATGTTCCTCACACATTGTATATAAATAGACCATTGTTTTTCAGGCTTTTGCGAAATTCGAAATAGCTTTCTTATGCATATCGTCTTAGCTTGTCACAGGCATCGAGGATATTATTCCATTGCCAAACTTTACAAGGGATTTCCTCAGTAACCAATGGGAATCCAGTTTGTTGGGATGTCTGGCATTAACACGAGGGCTGGCAATTCAGTAAAAGCACATGTCATTTAGCGTTTCATCGCTCACGTTCGGCTACGAAAGCAAAAACTTGTGAAAGTAGCGTTATTTTGAGATTTAAAAGCTTATTGGCAGTGACAGTGATTTATAGTTTTCTAGTGTTTCTGTAGAAACAGCGCGAATACACATTTTATTTTCGGAAAACCACCTGCGAAGGTTTGGGATATTCTTTATACTGTATTCAACACTCAGTTGAATAGTAAGCGAGCATTGATCCCAGGAGCACCGGGAGGGAAATATTAAGTGATTTCTTTCAGGAAGAACATACTATATTTAAAACGTTTTGGCGACTTCTTTAAAATACACCGGAAGAGCTCGAAAAATTGGCCATTTTTTTTAAAGTAATAATTCATTTTCATAATGGCCATCTGCAACCAAAGATGTTTATTAATACTGACTTCTGCGCACTATTATTGTGACTGTTGACAAGGCTCAACCATTATTTTGACGTTTCCGTCGTTTCCATTTTGGCCATTGAAAGTGACACTAAAAATAGTTAACATTTGAATCTATAGGCAAATGGTGAAACTACTGCACACAATACAAATAGATAGAAGGCGAAACAAAAATTGATTTTCCTCATACCTTCTCTCAAAGTTTGAGAGAACAATCAACTCCCTTACGCAACATTCATTCCTCAAGCCCTTTACCAGAATTTAGTTCATTAAACAATAAGGAGAAATAGTGAAACGTAAATTTAAAAATACGCAACACAAAAAGAAGGAAGTGTCAAATACAAATTCAGTCTTAATGTGTTGCAACTTGCTAATTTGCATTTTAGAGAGAAACTAAATTATCGTAACAACGACCAGGATAAACTAACATTAAAAACGTGTTAAATTCTACATTTTGACATATTTCCACCTATGTACAGTTTGGCAGTTTCAGATCAGAATTTCTGCACAGCAATGCTCATTTTTAAGTTTCCCCAATGATTTCAAGCTTTCGTATTTTTGCAGTGCTTTAAATGTGTGCTTTTACACTAATTTTAAGTTTAGTTAGTATCCTTGAGTTTTGGTCCACATTTGAGCACCCGCTCATGATCAGAGGACCCTAGAAAAAGCACACTTGTTGTTTTTCATTTTAGCCATTTGCCTACAGGCTTCGCTCCAGCCGGTGCACAAAACCCCATGAAGTCGGTTAGCAGCGCTTTTAATTTTCAGTCTTTTACGTAGCTTAGCTTCTACCTTCAAATTCAGTTCAACTTTTCCTGTCGTCTGTAAGCCTCCAAATACCGTCAACAGTTTGCTGCGAGTGTTGTTGTCGTTGCGTTTGGCTTCATCGGTCTGACTTTGCAGTTCCCTTATTTTTCTGTCCGTGAATTTATACTTTTCACATGGAAGTAAAGTTCTTGTTGAAAGTTTTTGTCTTAATCCAGACTTCTTATTCCTCAAAACAAGTCAGCTTTGCTTGCAGTCCTTTTGCTGTAAAATTCAGTTCTTCAGTCTTAGTCAGGTCGGATAACCTAGATATCACCAAAATCAATTTCGCTACCGAGGTCTTCCATAACCATATCTCAGTGGCCAGATGTTTTAGCCGAAGAACACGACGCCACTTTAAATCTCTTCTCCGCTGGAGAACTGTTCGAAGAAATATTGTTTCTCGGTCCTTCCTTTTTGGTGTGATCAATGATCAACGTTCAAATTCGACGTCAGGTTAAGAGAGCTTCGCTCCATTCGAGTTAACAAGGCAGCTTTTTTCCATATTAATTCTTGGTGATGCCAAATATTTTTTTCACTGTGCTTTTCATAATTTGACGAATTTCTCGATATCGCCAACAGTAAACTACAGGATTTAACGACGAATTGAGAAGAACGATAAGAATGGTGACGGCAAAAGCCAACCAAAAAGAACTTTGTGAGCTATCCGTTGTCAACAATATTGTAGAGCAAAAACTCGGAAGATAACATGCGACAAAAATTACGTAGAAGTACACAGCGTTGAAAGCGGCCTTTTTCTCCCGAAATAGTTCCATTGCTGCTGAAGTTGACTGTGGATTTGATTCTGATGATGTCTAACAACTCTGTAAATATAAATGTACGCTACTGTTGTCAAGAGAATACCAACGAATTCACAAATAACAATTACAATGACACTTCGACTATTAACAGCTACGAAAAGGGAAGCAGTGACAACACTTGTGAGCCATAGTGATACCAAGGCTATTATATTAATAAACGCGCCTTGAAGTGACAAGTTCCTGGTATCGTAGATGAAGACTAATAGCGAGGAGTCTATCGACAGCAATGGCGGTTACATTCAGAAATGATGCGCAAGTGAGAAGAAACGAAGAGAACCCCAAAACAGTTAAAATTGTTGGACAGAGTGAGTCGAAGTTATGACCTCCATCCGCTGCCATCCTCAACACCACTGCGTACATTAACTGGGCGAACAATCCCACGGCAAGATCAGAGACAGCAAGACTCAGGAAGAACTTCTTTATATTAGCGGGAATCGATGAGGCTTTCCACAGGGCGCGAATAACAAGAATATTTCCAAACGTTGCTACGGGAGAAAAAATAAAGTTTAACACACACAATGAGTACACAGCATTCCCAGGAAACTTCAAAAGTTGTCCAAGTCCATTCAAATTGTAATCGCAGAACTCTTCGGCCATGGTGAGCTTAATGATTCAGATCCAGCGATATGTTTCACAATGAAAATGTACCACTATCTGTTTGTAGGTCTAATGTGAGTCAAAATTACCAATCGACAGCTGTAAGTTAACTGCATTAAATAATGAATTAACACAACTACATACTGCTTTTCGGATAATACGAGCTTGAGTGAGCACACAGTTATTATTGGTTTAATCTCTGGTTTCTATATCTTTATGCAAATACCTTAAATATTCTGACGGTTATTAAGAAAAATAGACCAAAAAACAATAGGTGCGTCTTTCTTGAAAATTTTCTTTAAGTTTAAGATGACTCCAAATAGGAGTACGTCGTTTATAAACAATGACTTCTAGTATCTCCAGATGTTTATCGGCGGTCGGTAAGTCTCTCGGAACAAAGAGGATATTGTGGACGGGCCGACAATGATAGGTGTTCAATCGAAATATGTCACACATACGATTAAAACTGTCGTTTTTTTGTTAATTGGAGAATATTGTCGTTTTATTTATCGTTGGGTTATTATCACCCTTTGTATGCGTGTGGGCTACTTTCATAAAATGTCTCTTTCATAATTGACTCCTGTGTTGTCGTTATACCGCTCGCGTCAGTGAATGCGTCAGATTGATCCTGTTTATCGTCGAGCATCTGCTCGTTTTGTCGCTCATAGGGCTTTTAAAAAGTGGAATCAGTCACGTTCGTTTTCTGAGTCTATACAGTAGATGTTTTTCTAGACCTCAGGCACGTATAGAACTTGAAATTCGTATTTTATTTGGTAGACTAGAAGCAAGTCCCCTTATTTCGAAATGGGAAGAGCATAACAGATGAACACTCGAGAAAAGCTATATAAACGATGACTGTTGCTTCGAATATACATGAAAGCTTCCATCGAGAAGAAATCCTCAAATGGTCGCAGCATTCAGAGTTGACAATGACGGTTATTAATTTCTTAAAGTACTCTGAAGCTGACTATCGATCGACATATGCAAATGAAATAAGGCGACGTATATGACATGTCTACAAAAAATCCTGAATTAATAAAAGTTTATCTTCGCTATTTTAAAACACAAGAATCTCAAACTTCCTGAAAACTAATTTTAAGGTGCTCTTTCCAATAATGCCAATTGTTTTAAATTATCTGGCTTACGTTATATAAAAACGTGCAACAACAACTTAAGGTTGTGACAGTGATTTTTGATCCAAATTTGATCTGATAGATTGCGTGACCTTTCTTACTAAAACTTTATAATATACCGGTATTTCAGAATAAACAATATTTCTTGTCAGGAGCTCATTAAAAGTGGAGAAAATTCCAACAAAATACTCCTTTTAATACAAGATTTCTCAATAATAGGATATTATGAGAGGAACTTTCTTTGAGAGTTTAAGGGTTGGATTTTTTTCATAATTAACTTGTACAATTGCGATTGGATGAATGTTCCTGCTGTCAGTTAATTTAGCCCACTTTGAAAAAGAGTGATGGCCTGGGTCGAGAGTAGCTGCCCAAGCGATTGTGGGAAGGTTTGGGGGACGTTGGCTATTGTTATCGTCCCCCCAAACAATCCCACAATCACGTGGGCAGTTACTCTCGACCCAGGCCATCACTCATTTTCAAAGTGGGCCAGGAAACGCATGCTAAAATAATCTAATTTACGGTAAGCGGTATCGCTAAGTGCCTTTTTTTCTAAGGGGGGGGGGGGGGGGGAAGGGCGAGAGTGCCCGAATCTCGTTCAATCGTAGCCTCCAAGTTTAATTTGCAAAATCTAATACCCACCCCCTTAGTCGCACTTTCTACGCTCCCCAATCTCCCTCCGCTTTCAAAATCCAAGATGGCGGCTAAAGCGCTCACGGCGCAGCAAATACTAAGAACTCCCCATTAAAGGATTCCTCTTATATTTAATTGTGCACAATGGTGAAAACCCTTAAAATTATAAGTCTACAATGACAATACATAATAAATAAAGGATACTTGTATAATATAATACTAAGGAGCTTAATATGGACCTGCATAGGTTGTGCAGTTTACAATTGATTACTAAATTGTTTCTCGGTTGAAATTGCTGTAAATTTATCTGTACGGGAGTTGGTTTATTTCTCAACAGTGTCACTGGTACAAATTGCAGAAGAATATATCAAAGACGAACAAAATTTGGGTTTGAATGGCGGTACACGCAACATGACAGGAAGTTCTTCATAAACAGAACCTTTCTTGTTCAAACTCCTCTTGCTAAGTTGAGTCGGATTCTTCAGCGTTGTTATATCGACCAAACCCTCGCTCGGGCGCCCGCCGTACTGTGAACAAAAAGGTTCAAATATTTTACAACGCGTTCCAGCAACGAAACCCACCAAGACAGAAACAAGTCGACAGCTCTTACAGCCCGTTTACACAGGCAATCGAGAATATTTGAACAATCTTGGAAGAGCAATTTCTCGCGCAGGGGAACTGTATGGATGTGATAATTTCGAAATAATACTTACAGAAAAGTGGTATGATGGCACACAAACTCGCCACCGCTTAACATCTTTCTTTAAGTTACGCAAGGATTAGAATGATTCCATTTACTGCCCGAGGGCTAATTTACACTTCGTGGTAAAATGGACGACGCTAATTGCAAAGGGAGCGCTTTTCGAGACGAGGGGCTTGTTTCTTTTTTGCCATAACTTCGCAGTGTGATTAAGCACTTTGACAACAATAATAAACACTGTAACACTAACCGCTATAGCGACAAGAAGTTCACATAGTCAGAACAACATTCGGGTGTCTTCTCTAAGTCAAAGGTTCAGTTATAAAAGACAGTTAAGACGGTGTTTAACAAAACCACGTTCTAAGCCATTTTCAATTTTGCCAACAATCATATCTAAACAATTGTCTACTGCCGACGGCAACAAGAAGGCTTGCATCAAAGACTAGAAAACTATTTATCTACTTAAAATAAACCACTTATAAACAGATTTGGAGGCCCACTGATTGCCTTAAGCCAGGGCCTAAGTTAGACTCTGTTTAAATAACTGGTCTAAAGTCTTCCGCAACAATTATAACATTACTTTCACACGAGATCAGAATATAGAGTTCACTACAATAAAGGAATCTAACTGACCTCTGATACCACACTATAGGCTGCGCTTATTACAGGATTTGGGACGCTCATTGCAATGAGGGTAGACACTCAATGAAGCAAGGACGCTCACTAGCAACCTTTAGATTATAGTACGAGCACAACTACGAATACAAGATTTGGCTGCAAGCTTTTAGCGAAGTACTAAGAAGAGATATATCACAGAAAGCTTCATTTTACTGTTTGTGGGCGACGAACTTGAACGAGTTGTTTTGAATGATGATATCTAAGCCCATTCGCGATTCCAAAAGACGAGATCACCTACGTTTTGAGGACTTGTTTTCGCCACTACGCCGTTCTCACAACAACTCATAGTGGGGAGCTTAAGCAACGACGATGGCAACGGCAACGAAAACGTCACCCGAAAATATATCGAACTGGCGAACTATCCAGGAACCAAATTGGTAGGAGTGGCGTACAAGTTAAGAAAGAAAAGGAAAAATTCACCGTCGTGCGTTCCGTTCTCCACAAAACCTTAAATGTGGTCATTTCACGTTGTTGTTTTGCAGAGGACGGCAAAGAAATGTACCAAAATGTAAAACGCACGTGCAGAGCGATTGTTCTTGCTCATTAAACCTATTGTTTTGCGGTGTTGTCGTTGCCGTCGCCGTCGTCGTTGCTTAAGCTCCCAAATGGCAACGGCTCTCTCGTTTTCCCGCCAAAATGACACTGTTCCATACGTGCGCACTATTTCGCTATTGGAAAACTCGCACTCGTACTAGAATCTAAAGGTCTCTATTGGCATAGGGACGTTCACTGGAATTGGGACACTTACGCAATAGGGCGTCACTGGAGGGCGGCGGGCACTGGAATAGGGGTATGTATTAACAATAGGTACGCATTGCGTACATGTGGGCAGTGCTGTGCACGCGCTGCGAACCTGTTTGTTTACGGAAACTCACTCTGTCACTCACTCACTCACTCACTCACTCACGACATAATGGGTAGAGTAATATACAGTGCACTACCCACAACAAAACGGCACTCAATGGGAGCGCTTATTAGAAATGGGAGGAAGGCGCTAAATCGAATCATTAATTGAATTAATATCTTAATAGAAAATGCTTTTCACGTTTGCGTATAATTGAGAAAACAACAACTTACGGAAACCATGAAAATAACATATTTAACTAAACATAAATTATCTGTTTAAACAGAGTTTTAGCCTTTTTTTTTCCAAGCCCATCAGGGCAAGCGGAAATTCAATGGGAACAACCTTGACAAGTACGGTCGATTTTCTTTCTACCAAACACTGACAACATTTTTTGCCAATCTCAAATTTTTCCTTTAAGTAACTGGACTCACCTTGTCTTGGGTCCCAGTCCGTCTCGCTTCCACTCTCCAAGGGTCCTGGGGCCCACGGTCGACTCCCTCCTAACTCGGGGGTCCTTACTCGGTCATAATTGACTTCCGTCTAAAATGAAGACAGAAAAACCCAAAGTTTAGTTCAAACCTTCACATGAAATGTTCAAACCGAAGACATATTAGACCCACGATTAAAAGTTAGCACTCTAATGTAACTTACAAGCTTAATCCGTTCAAGCTTTACTCTCACAGTCAAATTTCAGAGTCTTAAATATCAAACTTCAAGTCTTTGAGTATCGATGGTTTGCATGTGACTTCATGGCGGCCATGTTGGTAGACAGGAACAATAAGATTTTTCTCCTCTGGGACTTAACTTCCATATTTATGCAAACTATGTGAACAAATTTTCTTTTATTTTGGAAATAGGCAAAAGAAGTTAAATAAAGTTAATTGACTTGAATTGAATTGTGCTCAAAGTCCTTTTTCGTTTGGTCTTTGACGTCCCTACTTTTCGTGCGAACAGAAACGTTCTGTAAACAAGAAATTGGAACGCTGTCCAATGCAACATTTTTACGCAAAGCAATGGCAATACACCTTACGTATCAAACCCTTTGATCAAAGCTAAGATTGGCCCTTGCAATTAGGTAGACAGACAAGGAGAGAATCGTTGAATTAAGAAATGAAACACAGCTTTACATCATTATCGGATGAATATCCATCGAACTTCCAAGACTTTTGTTGTCGTCCCGAGTACACCAGGTCACTGCGGCTGGAGGAGGCCGTTGGGGGCCTGGAACTTTCCTGATGGTAATCGGTAAAAGAACCACCCCTGGAGAGGAAAATAGAAACTTAATAATAATAATAATAAGAAGAAGAAGAAGAAGAAGAAGAAGAAGAAGAAGAAGAAGAAGAAGAAGAAGAAGAAGAAGAAGAAGAAGAAGAAGAAGAAGAAGAAGAAGAAGAAGAAGAAGAAGAAGAAGAAGAAGAAGAAGAAGAAGAAGAAGAAGAAGAAGAAGAAGAAGAAGAAGAATCATCATCATCATCATCATCATTTTAGTGTATGATTGGTCACATAAATGACTTTTTTTTTTTAATTTGATATTATTGCGTTTTCTGAACATTGTGCTTGAAAATAGCTCTGTTGTGCTTTGAGATACTCTTTTTTTAATCAAAATAGGTTTTTTTTACTATTCTTTTTTCTACTTTTAACTTGTGGATATCGATTTTCTTCGGAATATTTTAATAAAGAGATCATTTAATTATTTTTAAAAAATAAATAATAATAATAGTAATAATAATAATAATAATAATAATAATAATAATAATAATAATAATAATAATAATAATAATAATAATAATAATAATAATAATAATGTAAAGTTCAAGTGAAGAGGTGAACCCATGAGCGTTAGGCGTTAAGCCTTGCTTACACGTATGACACAAGCATAAGCATAAGCACAAGAAACCGTGTAAAACGTCGCGACGCAAGCATAAGCGCCTTTTGCTTGCGCTTGTGCTTAAGCTTGCGTCGTCCCGGTTTACACGTACGACGCAACGACGCAAGCATAAGCACAAGCACAAGAACTATGGAACTATGGAAATATGCAGAGAAAGCAGAACTTAGCAAGTGCTCCTGGTATCCAAAAAGAAAATTTGGGGTAACAATGCATTTTTCAGAGATAAGAAAGCTTCAATTTGGAGAAAAACGCCATACATTGCTTTGTATTTTTTTGCTTTTATCTCTAAAAAAAAATGCGTGGTTACCCTTAATTTTCTTTATGGATTTCAATAGCCCTTACTAAGATCTACTTTTCCCGTATAGTCATAAATTGCGCAAAAATACCGCTGTATTAGTAGGCACCGTCCTTAAGCAATAACAATCCTACAAACTGTAAAGTGCAAAGCAACGTATGGCAGCTGTTTTTTTTCCAAACTGAACCTCAATTATTTCTGGAAAAGGCATGGTTACCCCAATTTTCTTCTTGGATTCCAATAGCCCTTGCTAAGATCTGTTTTTCCTGCATAGTCATAAACCGCGCACAAATATCCTTGCATTAGGAAGCACAGGAAACCCAACTTTCTCGGACCACCCGAGACGCGCAGAACGTATGCGCAGTAACAAAAGGAGGCATCGCCCTTGAGGGCCAAACTTTTTAAAACACCGTCGGAGAGTTCAGGAAGCTGTTTTCATCTGTTTAAGTCACGTTCATCTTCGAAAAGTGAGCTGAATTTTATTATTTACAAACGTTCTTTAGTAATTACAAAAGCTGTAATGTTGATGTTTTTTTTTTTTGAAAGCTTTCGCAATGGCGGAAAAGTAAAAATCTCGCAACGAGTTGTACGCAAAGTTGCCTCAACCGCACTCTACTGCGCGTGTACCCCAGCTGACATAGTCTCTTTAAACAGGAAGTTCCGGTATAAAAGGGGCCTGGCCTGGTTATTCTCACCTTCGGTTGTCAATCAACCATCAGAGCGTAAACAACTGACAAGCAACACGTGCCTTTTTCTTCGGCTTTTACCGATAAAATTGGCTTAGTTTTCAGAATAACCCTTGTTAAACAAATAAGAACTTGATATCTTTTGCCGCTGTTCTGGTGTTATAAAATTTTGAGGCATACTTTTAAGAGGACGCTTGAGTCAACAACTTGCCACGACTGAGCAGCGTCTAAATTTGCATCTCACGCCCACAAAGGTGTGAAATGAAGGAGGGGTTTGCCCTTTTATAGCGGAACTTCTTGATTAAAATCGCTTCAGAAATTGTCGCTAAAATGGAATAAAAAATCACGTGTGCAGCAACAGCTCCATAAAATAACGCTTCCATTCTTACCTAAACATGTGCTTCCCTTTGACTGGAGATCTGCTTGGACTTTGCCACATGTGCTGGCCTTTACGTGGACTGGAATCACCTGTGAACCGAACAAATCAAATTACAACACAGCAAACAGGGCCAACCAGCAAGGTAATTTAACCAAAAGACATTTCAGGACATTGAAATATCATTTCTGAAAATGATACATATACAAGACAATTTAATCGCTGTGATTGGCTATTCAACATTCGAATAGTATTTCCTATCGGTTTCTACTACAATGGATACTCCAAAATAAAGGTCGGACACCTTATGATGTTTACATAACAGAAAACTTACTTCAAACTTAACAGTAAAGGCCAAGTAATATAGGTAAAACTTGCTTGCAACTTGTCGCGGTACAAATGTTAAAATGGAAGTTTCACGCGGAGGTGATAATATGCACAACAAACAATCGCAACTTGCAACGCAACATTTGTTGCGCGACAAGTTGCAAGGAAATGAATACATGCAAGAACTTAACACATCGAGACTGAATCAAAACCAAGGTTCTTTGGCTAGGTTCGGTGCTAAGCTTTGGAATTCCATTTGCGATGAACTTCGTCAACTCCCCAAGAGAGCTTTCAAAAAACATATCAATGACATGTTATTCTCGTTATTACAGGACGATTATGATGAATCACCCATACTGCTTCAAAAAATTGCGAACTATCGGACGGACACACAGTTTAATTTATTAAGTACACTGAAAATCTTATTTAGTTTAGTTTCGCAGCTAAATTTACTTGTTACAAGTGGTTGATTTTGTAAATGTTATTTATTTACGTTTGTACATGTTTTTTATTTACGTAATTTATCACTGACTGCTGTTCCCCTTATCTCCGCCCGCCTCGACTAGCACCTGCTATTTGCGGGCGGAAATGGAGCTTATGTAAATGACAGAGTGTTAATAATAATACAGTGTGTAAAAGTGTGTAAGGACTTTCCAGTTTTCCGATCGTCCATATTTTTGTGGTACTTACTTTCTGAGTCAAAGCCTGAGGGCCATACGGGAGCTCTGCTCAGTCCGGTCTAAAAAAAAGTTAAATTGAAACTATTTATGACTACAACAAACGTTTGAAAAACGAGGGACAATTGTTCAAAGCAGAATAAAGCAGTTTCAATAAAGTGTCGAAACTAATTTCGCTTTTGCTTGGGTTTAGTTTTACTACGCTCTCCGATTGGTTAGCAAAACTGCTCGACCATAAAGAAACAGAACCAGAGCCATTCTTGCCTCGCTTGCACGCGTTTTCCCGCGCTTGGCGCCGGTTGCACGGATTTGCTTCGAGTTCTGATTGGTTCGTTGCGCTGTTTACGTTTATTGCGATTGGTCAGAGTAATTACTTTGGTTTTGGTTTTACGACACTCCATCAAAAACCGCTCTAAAGCTACATAACGACCAAACACAAATACGCCATTTTTTAATTACCATTAAAAAATGCTCTACAAGAGTAGTCTGTTGGCAGCCGTTATTTCTTCAGGATATCCCAAATGACAACTGCGTTCGAACCGTTTTATAGATGAAAAGTTTAAAAAAATCCGGCACGCTACATATTTTCTGAAAATTTAAAGATGACTGTTTACGGAAACAAGTTAATTTGAAAGAAAGAGATTAATTCAGTATAGAATATGGCGACCAATTTCAAAAAAATTAATCCCCGACAAAACAAGCGAAATTTCTTGCTGAAATTTTCTGTAAAAGAGAGGTTTTAATGATATTCATCTAAAAACGACAGAAGCTTGCCTCTTCCAAAAGAATGTCAGTTTTGGGGTTTTATGATACAAGAGCACGGATCGCAACAATTTCGAGTGTTCGCGCTCATTAATGCTTCTCGCGCGGTTCTTATTTTCTCTCTCGCGCTTGACGATCCGCCGAAGAAAAAAAAAGACTGTAAACAGACTAGCATTGGAAAGGAAAGTATGTCAAGCCCTACCGTGCTCCCAACTTGAGACACGCTGTCAAAGTTGTCATCAACTGCGATAAAAGCGAAACAGAAACAAAAGTTTGTTAGTTGGAACGAGCCGTCCAGTTTATCTTTCTCCATATCCCGTCGTCCAACCGACTGAGATTCCTTGGCTAGGCTATTCATGTCAAACAAACCAAACAACAAAAACAACAAACCCATTGCAAGGTTATATCATGACTTTCAACAGCCACTTAGTGCTTACACAGGGTACTTAGTTTAGTGCAGTATTGTGAATACTTTTCGTCAAGACCTTTCTGTTATGTTTTCAGAAAATGTAGGATGTTGCGCTTTCTGGTTTCAGAGTTCTCTCCAATCCCTTTTTTCCCCGGCTTCCCGTTATTGCGCCGGAGTAAAAGTACATCCCGCTCTCACTTGCAACGAATCCTTTTAAGCATGCGGTAGCGTTATTAAGCGACCACATAACTTCAGCACGTGATCATATCTCAAACACCATCACCGATCACGTGGAACGCGTACCGTAAACAGAGGTTGGTCACTAATTGGCGAGGAGATAATTAACTGTAACGTCAAACAAGAACGTTTTGCCGCCCTTATTTCTCTGCTGTACTCTTGCGTAAACCTTTAGATTCATTTTGGCGGGAAGACGATGTAGCCTTCGTCATTTACTACGAGTTTTTCGGGAGCTTAAGCAACGACGACGGCAACGGCAACGAAAACGTCACCTGAAAATATATCTTTATTTCATTTGTGCTACTTCGCGATTACTTCAACTCGCTCAACTTTTACAAAAATGGCGAACCATTCAGGAACCAAATTGGTAGGACTGGCGTACAAGTTAACAAAGAAAATGAAAAATTCACCGTCGTGCGTTCACGTTCTCCACAAAACCTTAAATGTGGTCATTTCACGTTGTTGTTTTGCAGAGGACGGCAAAGAAATGTACCAAAATATAAAACGCACGTGCAGAGCGATTGTTTTTGCTCATCAAACCTATTGTTTTGCGGCGTCGTCATTGCCGTCGCCGTCGTCATTGCTTAAGCTCCCTTTTATGAGAACGGCGTAGTGACGAAAACAAGTCCTCGAAACGTAGGGGATCTCGTCTTTTTGAAATCACAAAAAGACTTTGCTATCATCATTGAAAACAATTGCGTCACGATCGTCGCTCACAAAGAGTAAAATCAAGCTTCCCCGGAGATTTCTATTCTTAGAACGTCGTGAAAACTCGTATTTGTGGTCGTTCTCTTGCTAGAATCTAAAGATCTCTTATACCGCACATGAGCCAAGTGACCAACATGGTTAGGACATAAACCAGGCGTAGTCAATCGATATCAATCGATATCAACCGCCGATTGCTATCGATTGATATTGGTAATCGATGACAAGCGCACTAACATAAAATTATCGATTCTTATCGATTGGCAAAAATCGACAGCAATCGATCAATGATCCATCTCTTTTAAGTCTTTCAAGCATACAACCATCTTCTGAACTGAAGATGGCGGTGCTGTTAAGCCCTAAAATTTAAGGGGGCTCTGAAACCCTCAATACATTTGATTTTAAACTTTGCAAAACGTTTTGTCTGAACATGCTGATCACAGTTCCACAGTTTCACCGAGTTTGTTATTGAATTATAACTATTTAAAGCTAAAAATAGGGGTGTTTTCAAGAGGTTACCTTGTTGCTAGGGCAACCTATTACGTCGAAAAAAGGGCCATGTCTTCTTCACCAATGATTACGCGTTTCTTTGATGCCATTATTGTATTATCAACTGACAAAGCGTAGGGGCAATGATCCAGCAAATTATAAGTGGTGGGAACTGCTGGATGCAGTCGTAAACGAAGAAAAAACCCTCAAAAACCCGCTTTATTTCAAACTTTAAGGAATCAGTAAAAAGCGATCTTGTCAAAGATTATTAGTTTCTTGTATTGTTTTTAGCAGTTGTGTTGTTTCCCAAATTACCTGTAAATTAGTCTTTTGTTTAGTTTTGTCACCTTTCCAAGCCTTAATTTTTTTTTCCGCTATAGTTTAAATTATGTATAGCTTAATTGCTATAGTTGCCATAGTTATTGTGTGCTCTTCTTATATTACTGTTTTATATTCATATTTAAATTTAACTATTCTAGACTTCCCTCATAGCGTAGAAGTAGCGTTTTGCTGTCCTCTTTTTCTTTTAATGTGTGCACTTGTGTTTCAGCTTTCATGCTGACCTGGGGCGGGTTGTTCGAAAGCTGATTAACGCTAATCTACGATTAAAAGTTAATCGAGGTTTTCGCCTCGCTTGTTAAAAGTGGTTTCAAAGCCTAATTTCAAGCTAAAGATAAAGAAAAGTTTAAGTCAAAACTGAGGGTCAAAACGTTTTTGGACGAATCTTTTCATTAGTTATTAAACTAGAATCCAAGTTCACGTTAATCCAGGATTAGTTTAATCGGGTTTCGAACAACTGGGCCCTGTATTTTATTTCTATTTCATACTGATGTCAACTGGCTGCCTGGCTTCGCTAGCCCCTATGGTTATTCCAGGCAGCCAGTACTCTAATTATTACTTTTAAAATTTTCTTTGTTGTAATTTTAAGAGTGAGTACAAATAAAGATTGAATGATTGAGGAATGGATGAGTAAAAAATAAAATTACTGAGCAATTTTTAATATCCACTCTGGAGATGACTTACTAGGTCGAAAACGTTACGTAATCTTTGTAAAATAGTCAAATAGCTGGCTTTTAACCTTTCTGGATGTTAGATATATTATAACAAGCAAACAGCCGTAAAATTTAGACTTGTGCCGCAACTAATGTTTTCGATGAAAGCTACAGCAGCTTCACTAATTGCTTTAGACATGTTGCATCACTACACGTAACCAAGGGTTCGAAAGAAAGGCACCTCTATTCGGTCCTAGGATTTAGTGAATACTGATGCAGCACATTTTGCTCAAAGTGCTTTTCAAGATTTGACGGATTTCTCTATACCGCCAGCAATAAACTAGCGGATTTAACGACGAATTGAGGGGAATGAAGACAAATGAGACGTGATAAGCTACCCAAAACGAGCATCGAGAGCTGTCCGTTATCACTGTCATTGTAGAGCACAAGAACGGAAGATTACATGCCACAAAAATTATGTAGAAATACGATGTATTAAAGGCGGACTTTGTCTCTCGGAATAGTTCCACTGCTTGTACATTTTGCTGCCGCAGTTGACTGTGGATTTGATTCTGATGATGTCTTACAGCTCTGTAAATATGAATGTACGCTACTGTTGTAAAGAGAAATCCAACGAATTCGACGATCACAACTAAAATGTTATTGCGATTATCAAGAGAAAGATATACCGCAGCAGAGGCACCACTTGTAAGCCATAGTGATAGCACGAATATTATAACGCGCTTTGAAGTGACAAGTTCCTGGTATCGTAGATGAAGAGTAATAGCGAGGAGTCTATCGACAGCAATGGCGGTTACATTCAGAAATGATGCGCAAGAAACCAGAAATTTAAAGAAATAACAAACAGTCAAAATTGTTGGACAGAGTAAGTCAGAGTTATGTTCTCCGTAAGCCGCCATCCTTAACATCACTGCGTACATCGGCTGGGCGAACAATCCCACGGCAAGATCAGAAACAGCAAGACTCAGTAACAACCTCTTTACATTAGCGGGAATCGATGAGGCTTTCCACAGGGCGCGAATAACAAGAATATTTCCAAACGTTGCCACGGGAGAAAATATAAAGTTTAACACAGAAAGTGAGAGCAGGGTAGGCTCATGAAAGTGAGAAATTTGACCAAGTCCCTTCAAATGATAACTGCAGAACTTGTCAACCATAGTAACTTAATGATTTAGTCCGAGTTGTTTTTCATGAAACCACCTTCTAGTCGCCGATGAACATTCACAACCCAACATTTGCGTAAAGGATCAATATTGCTTCCATAGGTAAGTGTTAGAGTCTCAGTTGTATTCGTCTGTAATTTACATATGTCTGCTTCGTTGCAAAAGCAATCCTCAATTCACTCGGAGCAGAGCTAATGGACGGTCATTGGCGCTTTAAAATATTCAACAGATGTTCAATTCAGTGTCAGGTGACAAAGATCTACAAAACAGGAATTATTGGCAGAAAGCCAGTTATTTGCATATTAACTAAAATCAATTTGAAGCGTTAAAAGATTTCGCGTTACGACCTTCTTCAATCGTGATCGATCGATCTTCACCATCGTCAGATACAATGCATTTTTCAAGATAAAAGGGGGGCGTTTGAGGAGCGGTCTTCGCACCGCCATCAACTGTCACGACAACGTTCAAACACACTAATTCGAATCGGCCAACCTTCTGCTTTTTGTAATATTAATAAAAATTGCATTTATATGCACACGATAATGATGATGATGTGGAGTCGTATGTACACAACGCAAACACATATAGAAGAGAAAGAAAGAAAGAAAGAAGGAAGGAAGGAAGGAAGGAAGGAAGGAAGGAAGGAAGGAAGGAAGGAAGGAAGGAAGGAAGGAAGGAAGGAAGGAAGGAAGGAAGGAAGGAAGGAAGGAAGGAAGGAAGGAAGGAAGGAAGGAAGGAAGGAAGGAAGGAAGGAAGGAAGGAAGGAAGGAAGGAAGGAAGGAAGGAAGGAAGGAAGGAAGGAAGGAAGGAAGGAAGGAAAGAAAGAAAGAAAGAAAGAAAGAAAGAAAGAAAGAAAGATGCAATGTTCATAATGTTACGGGAATGCTCCAGAGCACTTTATTGTTTGCTCAGTCCGAAGACGAATTCCAGTAATCATTTTCAAGACGTGGTATTTTCGTGAGTAAATTTCACATTTTTTTTTGTAATAGAATATAAAGCAATATTGTTATGCAGAAATACGGTGTCTTCAGCTGTTCGGTTCCTCTAGGCCAAAAGAATCTTAAACGAGTTCGATTTAGTTTACTTGTGCAAAATTTGGTAATTTTCAAAATGTCATCGTGTCAGAATTCCAACAGGGAAATGTAAATTGTTAGATCAGTAGGTACTGATTCAAACGATGTTCTGTCGAAAAAGATTTCAATATAAGGTTTTTAAAATGAACTAAATCTCATTGAAACTAACCCAACTTAGAACAAAAGACTGTAAAAGGTGTCAGTCAAGGCGTATGATAGAACCCAGATTTTGCGAATTTCGCGCAAGCCTTAAACAACTGCTCGTTACGAAGAAAATAAGTTGTTTACCAGATCCGGCAGCTGACGCCACTTGCTAATTTCTAGAACAAATTGTTCGTTAAGATAGTCTGTTCAGCGTGTTGCCTCGAAATGGACAAATTAAGGTTTACAATAAGCATTAGCGGAGGTGCATGTAAAACGATCAATGATTTTAATAGATCGCTTCGGTCCCGAAATTTTGTTGACGCTGCGAATGAAAGGGCAGGTTTTGAAAAGATGGTGCCAGTACCAGGGTCATTTTGGAGCAACCTAAAGTTCTTCAAAATGATGTTTTTGACTGCACGGTTGTGTGAAATTGTGAAAAAGGGTGTTGTTGCATTTGAGCATTAAAGAGCTTCGACACCAGAGAGTTTATTTGGAAGACTGTACCGTAAGCAATTTTGACCGCTCTGTAGTGAACAGCCCATGTTACATGTACGCGCTAAGAGATTCCTTCGACAGGAAGCCTGTAGCTTGTTAGCGACGGTTTCAACAGAAATTTTACAATTTTTATAGTTTCAAGTGTGACGTTGCCTGAGTGCAAGGCCTTACAAAGAGGAGGGGGGAGGGGTAAACAGCTGCATAGTAAAACTACCATTCACCTCAGTGTCGGTGAACAATGGAAGACATTCCCCTCTTCCTCCCCCCCCCCCCCCCTTCCCCCCACTCCACCCCCAAAAGCATGATATGACAGAATGACAAATGACAGAAACACACCCGGATGTGAGGATCGAAGTCAAGCATGCAAACACTTGAACAACCAGGCGGGTGGGGTGGGGGGAGAGTAGAAACACTCCTTTTTGTTCCATTGGTCAATTACCGGCTCCTGCGTGAATTTACTTTAGCAACTTACGCTTGATAATAAAAAAAACAGACTACATTTCACACTACTGTTTTTCACTTGCAACCTCAAAGGACAAGGTTTGTTTAGAAACGGTTCGAAACTGTTTTTTTGTCAAAATTCCAGAGCGCTGATTGGCTCGTAGCTATTGTCTATAAGAGTAGAGAAAATAGAAATGACGCCAGATGTAAAATAAAGCCAATTCCCCTCGTACTTCTTCCATGTTAATGCAAAAAGTAAATAGACGGCAGTTTTATATGGTCTCTACTCTTATAGACCATAGAAAACTGCCGTCGATTTGTTAAATGGAAGATTTGTTGCAAACCCAACTGTTCCTCTCCCCACAAATGAAGCAAAATCTAACTTATTCACAATTCAGGTATAAACTGTAATATACAAAAGATTGCATTCTTACCGTCACTTGCTGAATAAACGCTGCCAGCTGAAATACAAAGTGAAAGAAACTGTTCTCAATAAGCAAATTCTCCTAACTTTGTCGAGAAATTTCCTTAACGACTTGTTGGGAGAATTTCATGAAACATCCCGTGTTGACGAAAGACCATGTACTTTACTGACTTTAGAAGGCCCTGTGTACCACAGATTCGATCAGTTGTTTGGGGGCACCCTGCACCGTTCGCAACTTCTTACACGGTTGGTCAAGAGGACAAAAGAACGAACAACAGAACAATGCTCCCAACCCTAAGAAACAATGCAGCTGCAGGTTACCAGGGTCCAGTGAAAGTAGAGCTTTTGAAAGGTCGGATCTGCTGGTTGCTTGATCGAATCTCCATGAATCCTTCTATTTAAGAGTCTTAAAGAAGATCATTGTGATCATTTCACTTCATACTGAATTTTCTTCTTCGAATTTTAGCTTTCTAGCCTACGAGTAGACTAGTCTCTTGTGTTTCCTACGGATACTGTAAAGCGAGGAAAACACGCGAGTTCGCCAAAATCACCTCCCGCGAGAACAAGTGCTCCGCGCGTCGCTTCTTCTCGAGGGAGGCGATTTCGCGCGCGCGTATTTCGCTCATATTAGTCCCCAGCCAAGTAAAACTCAGCCAATTTGAAGGAGGCTGTAAGAGGAAGACGGTCACTTTCAAGAAAGAGAACGTACAACAGTATTTACTGACGATTCACTCGGCAACTATAGAACACAATTACACTTTACCTTCTGATTTTCGATCACTCGGTTGGCCACTAATAATTCTGAAACCAAATAGTTAGTCGTATTAGTTGCGTAGCAGTTTATTTTATAATGTCTATTAAGGACGGTGCCTACTAATACCGAAGTATTTTTGCGCGGTTTATGACTATGCGGGAAAAGCAGATTTTAGCAAGAGCTATTGGAATCCAAAAATAAAATTCGGAGATAACCACGCATTTTTCAGAGATAATTAAGCAACAATTACTCTAAAACGCCGTAAAATACAAAGCGATAAATGACGTTCTTTTTTTTTTTTTTTTTCCAAATTGAAGCTTTGTTATCTTTTCTTTTTGGATACCAAGAGCACTTGCTGAGTTCTACTTTCTCCGCGTAGTTTCAAACCGCACAAAAATATTCCTGTATTAGTAGGCACCACCCATGGGAAACCCGAGTATCTCGAGATGCGCAGAACGTATGCGCAGTAACAAAAGTAGACACTGTCCTTAATCTAGGTAACCCCATATTTAGGGAAGTAATTCCTGCTTAGGGTTTCCTCAATACACTCAATTTTTTCTTTGCTGTATTGTAGACCATTAAAGGTGGAGTAAATTTGAAGAAATGTGACACACTTTTTCTCAAACTTGGCTAGGTTTATAGGTACAAAAACTGTTAAAAACAGAACTTACTTGGCACATCTTGCACATATGCTGACCCGTATCGACTCTGAAGTCGTTGATCCTTGTTTCATTGACTGTAGATAAACAACGAAAACAATGGCTATCGGTAAGTGTGACCAAAAGCTGCGCAACCAAACCTGTGCTTCTCGTGAAAAAGGATCTTCCACTCTTCAGAAACTCACGTTAAAGTTATGGAAATGCTATCTAATTTCAACTTAATCTGGAAAAGAAGTGTCAGACAAGACGGTATATGATGATCGCCCTTTTTCGCATCTATATATCCTGCGCGTCGCCATTTTGAATTTTGTGACGTCATACGGTTGCCGCTTTTGTTAGAAAGCCGACGTTGTTTTGTGTACAACAGTTTACAAACCGAAATTTCGTTCATAGCCTCAATCTGTTCTTTATCTTTCACGAAAATAATCTCACCACAAATGCCTTTTGACATTTAGATATAATTGCTGTCAAATCTTGACAAATTAAAGCGCAGTTATGGAGGTTGAAAGCCAGCCAAAACCCTACACATTAACTTCAATTTTAGCCGCGCTTTCTCTCAACCAAGATGACATCGGAAACCTTAAGCCGGCGACACACCTAGCGATTTTATACGCCGATTGCGGCGAATTTGATCGCCAGCGAAAATCGCAAGCAATTTTCGCCACCGATTGATGCAGACACACCTGGCACTTCAACCTTTTTCCCGGGCTCCATCGAGGAGCGTTTTGAAAAGTCATGTGATAAAATCGCCTAACCTGATTAGTTGAATGATGAGCGTAGAAAATCGCACGAACGAGCACACTTGGCGAATGCCGGCGAATTTAATCGCCGATATCTGACATGCCAGATATCGGCGATTTTATACGCCGATCGCGGCGATCGGCGTATAAAATCGCCAGGTGTGTCGCCGGCTTTACGCAGGTCTGTTCTGGCCTTAAGGCCGCGGTGGACAGGATTCTTATCAGAATGTATTTATTTAAATAATATGCACGAAGTCAAACGACTAAAACCGACAAAAAGCGAAATATTCATGAAAATGTCTCTAAAAATATTCTGTTCTGCCTCAATAATCGCACGTGATTTATTTCGCGTAGCACGAACTTTTTGTGCAGCTACTACTTGCAAAACGCCGCAAGGCCGTGCGTTTTAATATATATGCAGTGAATTTCAAAGTATTGTTGATTTCTGCGTGCACTTATCTATGGCCCGTGCAGTAAGATTTTACCAAAATTACCATAATCCAGGTTTGAATTAATCAGCTCCCTCGTGTTTGCTCGGAAAGCCTTCGGAAGCGTAAAAACAAGCACTTTTGTGTCCAAGAATATAGCGCGGACAGACAATTTCACGAGTTGACACGGCAAGATGATAAACTAGGCATATTGTAGATTGTCATATCATGGGCCGAATTTTAAAATAAGCCTTAGAAGGTAAGATTGAAGCCTTTGAATTTTAGCATGATAGATTTTGCGCCTTTAAGGGCAAATATTTCTTAAGAAGCTTGAAGTTAAAAAATCCGGCTATGATATGACACAATAGATGTTGTAATAGATCACTCAGTGGTAAAATCAAATTTCTCTGCGTCTTCGTGGAGGAGAAAACCTGGACACAAAATCACGTTTTTAACAAATTTAATTTAAGTTACTTTCTGTATTGCCCTAAGACGCCATCTACACATTATAAAACGATCATAGTGCACTTTGATCATTCTCCAATACGTCTTCTAAGTTTTGGCGAAATCGGCTTTGAACTGCTCGTGATTTTAGGATTTTAAAAGTGGTACCCCTGCCAATATTTTGCCTAATGAATATATTCATGGTCAACGTATCCACCGCGGCCTTAAAGGGGCATTGTCACCTATTTTTAGTGTAACTTTGAATAGACAAAAAACATATTTGCATGGATGTAAACGTTAAACTAATGATTCAGTTTTGTTAACAATAACCCTACTAATGCACAGAAAACAGTACGCTCTTTTTTATAAGAACGTCTCATTTTAGGGCTAAGGCTGAACGTTCTTATTATTTTTGGCAATTTGAGCCTGAAAAGTTCTTAAGATGTTCTTAGTTATCTGGTATAGTATTTCAATAAATCTATGCGGACGTGACCAGGACACCTATTATTTGGGTTAATTGGACAATTTAGACTGAAGTCTTACATGTATTATTTGATCCATATTTATACTTTTCATTTTAAAAACCGTTGGTCGTAAAAAAAATGTTCTTAATTGCCTCTCAGCCTGGGTTATGTTCTTGGTATGTTCTTAAATTTAAAGTGCACCTAACCCCATTTTTTTTTTTTTTCGCTTAAATAAATCTTTGCACCTGTTCGAAACGCATTGAGCCTTTTTGCGCCTTTTTCCAACCAAATCGTGACTTTTTATAGGCTCTAAAATTAACGAAATCTAGCCTTCATCTGTCCCATGACCGAGCTAGTAAAGGGCATGGGTCTATTCCTTAATTGACGTCACAAACTGCTTTGCATGCATTTTCACAAAGACTTAATACAATGCAAATCATTTTGTGACGTCAATTCAGGAATAGACCCATGCCCCTTACTAGCTCGGTCATGGGACAGATGATGGCTAGATTTCATAACTTTAACAGCCTATAAAAAGTCAAGATTTGGTTATAAAAAGGCGCTAAATAGCGCAATATGTTTCGAACAGGTGTAAAGATTTATTTAAGAGAAAAAAAACATTTTGGGGTTAGGTGCACTTAATCTCAGCCTCAACGTTCTTATAAAAAAGGTTCCTATAAAAAACAAAAAGAATGTATCATTTATCTTTGGCTGCAGATCGCTAGGATGGAAATGGATTGCAACTTGAAAAAATTGGCCAATTCTTTCAAGTTCCTCCTGTGTATTTTTTAAAAATTGCTAAAAACAGGCGTGATCTTCTTTGGAGAATATCACTCCAAATTTTTGCCCCGTTGCTCTAAGGGCAATAAATTTTCCTGTTAGAGAATAGGTTCTTTATCAAATATTTCAGCAGTTTTAACCAACATTCAGTAACAGTACCACTTTGAAGAGGTTAGGATTCAAACTATGGGTGCATTCCACCGGTAAAAGCTACAAGAAGTACAAGTGTAGACTACAAAGAAGCAAACCTTGGACAACTTCGCTCCTGTTCTGTTTAAATTAGACACGCCCTCAGACTCCAATTCGTCAACATTCTCTGAAAGGACAACAATAGCATAAGAAGCATACATGTATTATCACCTCGAAGCGTCTAAAATCTGGCTATATGTCCAAACACAAGCATATAACCCGATAAAACAGTGGTTAAAAAGCAAATCAACATTTGAAAACAACATTTACCATACTATCGCCTTTTCCCGGGTCTTGTAAAATCCATTTGAAGTCCGAAGTTCGGTTCTAGTTTTTGAGAGGAATTTACAAGTACTTTGTGTCTTGGAAATCGAAGAAATTGAAACGCGAACTGGATTTTCCTCGCTTTTAATACTCACGTTATACCTCGCAAGAAGGTGAAGCTTTCGTACTTGACAGTGAAAGGGAAATTTAAAAGCGAAAATAGACGACAATCTATCTAATTTTCAGCAAACTTGACTGTTACAGTAATTCTTCTTTTCGAACTAAAACTTAGAATTTAGACATTGTTTCCGACAATTCAACATCAATTTGTTGCCCGAGGTAGTTCCCTTCTAGTACATCTCTGCCCAGCTAAATTTTTGCACCTTATTATACGTGAAGTATCTTTGTCAATACCAGACAACATACCCAACAATTCTGTGCCATCATCATGCAGATCATCTCCATAACTTATCCCGTTAACATCGCTTCTGGTCTGTCTCTTGTTTAACAAGAGAGCTTGCAGTTGTCGACGATGTTCCTCTGCCGCATGTCGAGCCTTCTGTTTCCTTGACCTGGTGGACCTGCCACAACAACAATAACAAGAATTTGTGGTTCCACCATTTTCGTTCATAGTAGGGAGGGTTTATTGTCAAAATACCCCCAACAGATAAAGACCTAACGCCCCCTAATGATGTTTGTAGCTTCTCACTTTGTAGTATCTTGTTTGTCTATGGGGGCGTTATGTCTTAATCATGGGGCATTTTGTCTTGGGGGCGTTTTGACCAGTTACATGTACCGTAGGGAAGCGGCCAAAACAGGACCCACAAAGCCACAAAATAGAATTAGATGGTGGTCTCTGCCTACACCCTCCGTCCTCAACCCCAAAACTGAGATGGTGTCTTTATTGAATAGCCACCCCTCTACCAGCAGTAAAAAATGACAATGAGATTCAAAACTCACTTTTCTTGTTTATCTAGCAATGCTGACTCTTGCTAGCTGAATAATTATTTTTGTGTCAACAAAAAGATCACTTAAGATAGTTTCACAATAAAGCATTTATTTATTTATTCAATACTAACTCATGTGAAATCGCTGATGATGAATCATTGTCCTCCTCTCTGACTTTGGCATCTCTTCCCATGTAAAGCTCTTCTTCAAGGTTATCATCAGGATAATTAACAGGGCCGCTTGATGACGCTCGCCTGTTGTAAATAACTGTTCTCTCTGCTGCCATTTCCTGTTAAAATGAAATGAACTATTTATAAGGTCTCTGATACTTAACTTCACGCTGATTTTACTCATCCGATATTTGCTCTCGATTCTTACATAATTCTTCTACATTATATATTTACAATTCCATTTTTGGAAAAAGTCAGTCATTGAGATCACTGTAACACTATTGAATGTCCTTTGCAAATCAAAGTTGAAGCTGGTTGGGGCCAGATTCAAGAAGTTTCCCTTGGTTAGGATACGTCACACATCTTAACTTTTGTTCTGTATAACTTATCGTTTGGAAGTAACACTTTTGATTCACCTGACACTGTAAGTAGAGTTAGGAGTAATGTTTAAAACACAAGCAGCAGTGTTTTATTGGGATTTAAAACCACGAGGCGCAGCTGAGTGGTTTTAGACCCGATAAAACACGCACTGCAAGTTTTTTGAACGGCTTCAAAAACATTCCTGGAAAAGCATGTGTCAAGAGAGTTCATAACAATGATGCTTTTGTGAACGTTAGAAATTAGCATACAAGAAAAACATTAAACACCGCATACTAATAATATAGCTCAGTGGTAGAGCATCCAAACTAGTAATCTGAAGGTCTTAGTTTTGACTCCTGATAGGAGCACTCGGATTTCTTTTTTCTGAATATGCCCGTGTCACTTTCTAGAATAATACATCAGTCTCAACTTTACTTTTCTTAGGAAACTGTAAAGGTACCTATTAACACACAACGGCATAACATATAATGATATTATCGGCTATTCCCTACGGGGTTGACCAATTAGCAAATGAATATATTCATATATTCAATGATTGTTTTTCAAAATTGAAAGTCAGACCAGCGTAGGTCAAGTGGCACTATAAAAACAACTTGTCAGTCTACCATCATGGCAAGTGCTATTAAACCCAGTGTGGAAGAGAGGGATCAAGGAGATTAGTTCACTCTACATGTATGTCAGACATATTCTGGTTTTTTTTTTTTTTTTTTTTATTGCTAGTGTCGTTCCTGGTCACAGTGTATTGGGTGAGTCCAACTGAAGACGTTAGGGAATTAAGTTTGTTAGTTTTATAGGCCATTTCCAAGTTGCTGTGAACCTCATTATGAAAGCGAGGCTAAGTGCAAAGCTTTTCATACGAAAATGAGTTTTGTTTGCACATGAATGAAAACTAATTTACATAATAAAAACTTTGCACTTAGCCTCGCTTTCATATTAAAGGTCAAAGCAATTTGGACAAGGTCTGTTAATTTTATTACATAATTTAATAAAATATGTGACAGAAAACTGGAATTCTCACCATCTCACCATTCCTTCCCCAAGACAATGCTAATTGAAAAGAAAACATAGTTCTTGATAAATGATTATGGTTTCAAAAAGTAATACAACCATTTGAAACGCCAGGTACATTAGCAATACATAAAATATGATTAATACTTTTTAATGTAATTAAATTAATTAAAATAATTATTATTAATTACAAATTAAAATAACCAATTGACTATAACTTATACGCAAACTGAAACCAGAACTGAACGTGCAAACTGATTCAATTCGCGCTAAAGTATTTGTTTAACCATCTATTGTTATGTTAATTTTCAGCTCTAGCCTATTTAAATAACCGCGTTCACAAACTGATTTTTCTCTTGATAATGGAGTCAAGATGACTCCGAAACGTCGAGCCTTAAATCTCTCTGTAATTTTTGCAAAAAATAAAGTATCTGGTAAATTATCTAATCCTGAAGCAGCACCTAACACTTCACATGTTGGGCTCCTAACTTCTCGGCTTTTGGCCTTGCGAGCTCCTTGAAATTTTTCTTAGTCAACAGGCTTGTGATTGGTTGACTGTCTGAATGGTTTGACTATCAACAAAAACCTTCTCTAAACCAATACTGTACAAAAAGAAATGTGGATATCAGAACTTGAAGGCTTGATTACATGTAATAATGTACACCACTCACATCCCTGGTATTCCTGCAAGTGTTCATCAGTTGTCCTGGTAGGCCTGTGCTGCATGTTAAACCACTCATCAAAGTCATGTGTTGGAACAGAGGTCTTGTGATTCCATGGAGGTCTCTCGTCAAAACTCTGACTCTGTGCTGTAATAAGTACATGTACCGGTAAAATAAATAAATATCATATATAAATAAAATAACTCAACTTAACAGTCTGTTAGGACTGACAAACCTGTGGCCCTCAGATTACGGATCAAATTGGAATTTAGAAATGTTGGTTTTTGAGGAGAGGGGAAAACCGGAGTATCTGGAGAAAAACCTGTGAACAAGGATGAGAACCAACACGAAATCAACCCAGAATTGATGCCAAGTCCGGGAATTGAACCAGGGCCACATTGGAAGGAGGCAAGTATTCTCACCACTGTGCCAAAAAAAGTACACTGTATCATTGATTATAAAGAAAAAATATCTTCCGTTGGTAAGTTTAAATATTAATGCTCAGCATAACACAAGACTCTGGAAGTAAGAAAAATCCCTGTTATTTAGTTCGCAACAGCAGAATACGGTTTATGAAGTAGAATCCATATGAAAATTAGCCATGTGGAATTTTTCGTGTTGAGCCAATGACGTCACTTCCTGTAATTTGAGCCTTAACTTCCGGAACAAGGCCAAGTAATGGCGGCCGTGAAATCTCGAATAAAAAGCTAAAAAAAAAATACTTCCAATCGCCGTAAAGGATTGAAATTTGGTAACATGAGTAAGAAGGTCATATTCTACACGAAAATGCAAAAAGATGGAAAATGAAATTTTCGTCCCAGGGGCACTTTAATATTGTATAAAACATATTTACACTACTACTGTACATGTACCTTAAGGAATCAAAGGCACGTGCACTTACCTGTTCTAGCTTGTGGTCTCATATTATCCTTGTCTCCAACACCCTTCCCACTTGGTTTGCTCCCACTAAGCCAGGGTCGCGGATAATCTCTACCAGCTTTGGAAGCACTGCTTGGTCTGTATTTGGAGCCCTCTGCGTGCGAGTCAGGTCCAGCCCAAGACTTGGCTAAGACACTCCTGCCTACACATGTACATAGTAAGAGTTCAGCCTTCCACTCCCAGGGGCGGGTTGTTCGAAAGCCAATTAACACTAATCTATGATTAAAAGTTAATAGAGGTTTTCATCTCGCTCTTTAAAAGTGATTTCAAAGCCTAATTTCAAGCTAAAGGTAAAGAAAAGCCTCAGTCAAAACTGAGGGCCAAAACTCTTTTGGAAGAATCTTTATTGATTAGTTATCAAACCCGAATCAAAGTTCACGTAAATCCAGGATTAGCTTAATCGGGCTTTGAACAACTAGGCCCAGGAGTGATCAATACGTAATTTCTCCTTACACTCTAAACCAGACAGGTGAACTGTGAGTGAACGATTGTGCAGTTCCAGAAAAAAATCCATACCCACCCCAAGGAAGGCCATTGCAAATTCATAGGGGGAGGGGAGTCTTAAAAGCCATAATTTTTGAAGCAAAGTATGAGGCTAAACTGGAATTGCCTGAGGGGAGAGGGGGTGCAAAACACAAAACCTTCCATTGGGGAAGTATAGCTGTATGAATATTTTCTGGAACTGCACATTAAATCAAAGAGAGACCCTCACAGTTATTTTTGCAGCTTAAGCAGTTGCAAAAAGGACGCCTGAAAAATTCAGGCTTGAACGGGATTCATGAGCTCTGCGATGACGATGTACATGTAGTGCTCTACCAACTGAGCTATCAAGCCAACTGTTCAACATTGTAGAAATGAGTTTAATTGGTTTCCTGATAATTATACATAGCCAGTCTGTATGTCAAATAAGAACTAATTTGTGGAAATTTGGATTTCACAATGTAAAATTGTCCCTTATACTGGTGTAACACCAAGCCCTTCAAACATTTAGTTAAAGGCCAATGACCTGCTTGTTTACCTTCATCAAATGAATGCCGTGCAAATGAGGTCCCTGTTAAACCCATTGATCTCGTAAAAGTTGCCTTTGAACCTGATGGTGGAAGTGTTGATCCAGGACCCTGTGAAGAAAAGTTACATTTCTGTCTTTTAAAATGTTATGGGGCTAAATGTAATTTAGGCAAGGTTAAACTTAAGACAATGCTGGCCAGCGGTCTACTCCCTTAATTTAGGCGCGGCAGCCCTAGGGTTTTGCAGGGTCTCTGTAAATTTACAGCTCCCCTGTTGATATCAATAGTTAGATTTAAAGCTAGAAGCTTGTGAAGCCGTGCACGTCAAACAAATATTTTAAGCAAGCTAAACATAAACTTCTTAAAAATCCCACCCTACATGTAGCCGTGTCCACCCCATTTTTCCACAGGGGGTGGGTTCGGCTATACGTAGGCTAGTGGGTGGGTGGGTCAGTAATTATATTGGGGGCAACAAAGAAGCAACTGTGCACCTTCAGGTCACATGACCTATACCTACGTCCCAGCAGAGTGTGAGAAAAACATTTTCCACTTATTTTGGTCCACTCAGCCAATAGAAAAATAATTACCTTAGAGCCTCCTTCAGAATACATCTTTTTTAAGACTTTTATAAGATAAGCAATTGGCTCCTCTGGTGTGTCCTTGATGACTTTTGCCATCAGGTCCTGCAAGGGAGAATATAGACTCACTTATTTAATTAACCCGATCCACGGTTCTTACTCACTTTACAGGGAAGAACATATAAATAATAGCAATTGCTGTAAGTGAGAAGTAGATTCCTTTCCTGAATTTTGTTTTACCTACTGTGAGCATCTGCTCTTGTATGTCAATTATTGCATTACAAGTTGTATTGTAACCCAGGGCTGTCAAAATGGCCAGTCAGTTCCAAACTTCCACACTATTCTGGAACCCATAAAAATCCAACAGTCCAGGAGAAAATACACTTCAATGATCCACAAGAAAACCCAAACAGAGCCTGTGGAGTTTTCAACCCAGAAAGATTTGTCAAAAATGATTGGCAAGATTTCTGCACATCCCCATACATTAATTACTGTAATTTTGTCTACATTTTGCGACTTGCACTCTCTTCATGCTCGACATTTTTGGAAGAGGGTTGGTAATAACCAGGTGCATGTATTATAAATATAAATATGGGGTTGTGTGGTAATCTTACCAAATACTTTATTATATTTTTGTAACCCCACAAAAACTCCAGTCACTAATTTCAAAACCAAAAAATTCATCCTTCACACATCCCCATAACTTATTTACCTGAGTAACCCCACATCTCCCTCCTGTTCAAGGGTTTCAGTTGTACAACAGGCAGTGAAAGGCAAACGTTCAAAATTCTCATATAGCTAAACTGAGACATTAAATTATTTGGCTAGCCTGAATAATCCGCCCACTTATTTATATTTCACTGAATAAGAATAGGATATATTGTGTTTAATGCCTCGTTCTTTAAAGCCGCCATCTGAAAACAATTCTGGGTATCATGTGGCATGGGCAGGAAATTCTGAAATTGCTCCAACCTGTATAACATTAATATTCAGAAGACCTTTGCCCCCTTAATTATTTAAAGTTGCACCATTAATTACGGTCTATGTTGTGTTTCTTACTTCTGTGCATAATCAAAAGGCAATGTTTCAAATTGTGACGTTCGGCTCGATCGGCTTTATCGATCGATAAACAGTTTGTGGTATTTTCATTGATTATAAGCCCAATTTCAAAAAACAAAAACGGAAATGTTCTCCAAGTCTCCGATCACAAATTTACTAACCTCAAACAATGCTCCAATACGGTGCCTTTCTAAATAATCCTGAACTTGTTGTGCAGCCATTTTGTACACCAAAAGTAAAATTATCACGCACACAACAAAAGTAAATGTTTGTTATGAAGAATCTGTTATGCCGCCATTTTCTATTTCCCAGGAAACGTTTCCCAGGATTCCTAGCTGCCTGTTGATCAGGACCGCTAGGAACTGTGGGATTGACAATATTAGAGGGACACCTTCTTGTACCATATATGAACACAGGGGATATATTTGTAACACTCCGACTGGACCGACCCGATCAAGCTGGTAGCCGGGACTTTAGCTAGCTAGGCAATTCAGAATGCTCTCCGCCCGACGTGTGGTCAGTTTTTTGGGACGAAGAGGGCGTTATGCAGCTCTTCGATCAACTGTTTGTGAGTTCCAGTCGTTGGTTCAGCGGCGTACAGTTCTGATTTGGTGCGCGAGGTAAGTTTATTTGTGTTGTGGGCCGACCACCATTAGCACCATGCGCTGATCAGTCGCGTTCTATATACAGCAGACTTTGATCATGTTTTCCAAAGAGAGCTTATGTAATCTGCATTGAGATTATTGGATTTCTTTATTCCTGATTGAGGTGATTTAATATTTTTATATTTTTATTTGGTAGTTATAAGTTCTTATGTTCAATGCTATTGAGATCTGGACTGTCTAGACATAAACTTAGTGCTATTACCAGATCAGGTTAATTGTTTCAGAACGATTGATGAAGTGACGTGGTAAACAGTTGGTATATTTCTTGTTCAATGACATACAAATAAGTTTGGGGGTGATGCGCAATTTCGCTGTTAAATAAAATTAAATGAAATTGAAAACAGATGTAATTCCAGAAAATACACCCCCTCCCCCCACGCACAGATGGGAGGGGGTGATCTTTTGGCAAGACCCCCAACATTTTTGGTATTCCAATCTAGCTTCATACTTTCCCTTAAATTCGAGGCATTTGAGTTAGCCCTCCTCCCCAAGTCCCCTGGAATTTACAATACCTTTCATGTGGGGGGGGGGGGGGGGGGAACAGGGGTATGGATATTGTCTGGAACTGCACCTTAAGGTGACGTGAAACAGGCTGTATATATTTCAAACAGCAAGATACAATCAAGCTACACAGTGCATCTATTCCCGTAATTATCACATTGATAGAACTACTTCATCATAATAGTCATTTCCTATCTGAAAGTGCCACAAGATTACTCCAATCACCTGTTATTATTATTAGCCTGTAAAACAGTCTATATGTCATAATAAACCAGGGAGGTAATCCCATTAAATTTATAAGTTATATGGGTACCCATGCCACTGTGAAGGGTACATGTATGGTTGTAAAGCAGTTTAGTCTGGGATAGGGTATAGAAACCAGAGAGTTTTAGTCTAGAATATGATATCAGTTAATGATAAACTGATAGTGGTGCATCTGAGGAATTTAGTCAAGAATAGGAACTAACACTTGGAATTGAATTTTAAAATTATTATAGATTGATGCAAGTTAAAAAATGTGCCTTGGGCGACATTGTTAAAGTTTATGACCCCTTTGTTTGCAGGGATTCAAATGGCTTTCGAAGAGTGTTGTCTTCACAACTTCCCAAACATGGTTTTCGATGGCTCAGCTCAGAGAGTAAGTCAATCTCTAATCATCATTATTCACTGTCAGGCTTGGCAATTATCAAATTGAATGTACCATCATTTTTCTGATCAATATACATCCTCCTGTAAGACATGTACTGTACAAGAGATTCACCAAATTAAATTATTTTAAGCATATAAATTTTTTTTTTATTGAAAACTGAACTGTCCAGATGCTGGTAGCATAGAAAATAAAAAATCACACATTCAAGATTCTGGGACACTGCATACTTCATATACGTGCATGGAATTCAAAGTGATAGCAATAAATTTATTGTCCTGTGTAAAAAGATGAATAACTGTAACAAGAAAATTAATGCTATTACAGTCAAACCTGTATATTAACGGCCCTGTATATAGCAGTCACCCTGTGTATAACCGTCACTGAACAACTTCCCAAAAATCGTTCCTTATATTTGCTGTTAAGTTGACCTGCATTTAAGCGGTCACCTGTATATAATGGACGAGGTCACCCTTTAGACTTCCTGAATCTACAATTTCATTATCTTCTACCTGTATATAACAGTCACGAAATTAGGTTACGATTAAGAATAATGAAATCAAGCTTCGAGTTCCGAAATATCAGAAAACTATAACCGAATTTTTTTCTTCTTGAAATCCATATTGTTAGGTTGAAAGTTTTTCCTACAAGGAAACTTAGACAAAAGTATATTGAACCTCCCTTAAAGTACATCAAGGACATTTTGTGGGCATTTTTTTAATGTGGCTAAATGTAAGTTAGGCTAAGTTAAACTCAAGACAGTGCTGGCCAGTGGTTTCCGTTCAAATTATTTGGGGTGGCCGCATACATTACAGGTGCTGTTGGGAATTTACAGCTCCCCAGTTGAGGTCAGATCATTTCGTTCGTGTTGCTTCGCGTTGCACATGCTCGCAAAGTTGCTGCTCCCATACCCTACCCGCCCTTGGTAAGTATGTTGGTTTTCCACTGATTAACAGTGTGACAGTGTCTGGGTGGATGCCACTCACAGGGCTGTCATGGTTACCCGCTGCACTCAGATGCAGTTCTTGGCTCCACCAACCTCACAGGCACCTCCCCCGCGCTCATCTATTGTTGATGAGTTTAATCGTGATTATTCCGTTGCTGTTACTCGTTATTGTCAATAAAAAAATGTAAATTGAGAGATTGTTTGCATATACATGTAAAAACGCTATTTATTGACTTCCGGGGGAGTTTAAAGGAAACCTGTGTACAGCGGTCACCCTGTATATAACGGTCACCTGACCATTTCCCAAGGGTGACTGTTATATACAGGTTTAACTGTAATAGTCTTCTTTTTCATTCTTGCTCATGACAATTTGGATGTAGCGTACTTATTAATGGCTCTACTTATAATGTATTTCTAGTAATTATTGAAGGACTCGGTGTCTCTAGTGCATTTCATATCGCTTTTTTAAATGTTTTAGCTCAGATTCACCAGTTGAGAGTTTTTGCATGTGGCCTTGAACTCCTTCAGAAAACGCTGTACCAATGTTTTATCCACTGATTTGTGTTTCATTTTGAGATAAAAGCTAAAATCTTGCCCATATAAATAATAGTTTATTATTGCAAACAAAGCCCAAAGCAGTGAACAAAAACATTGGACATGGTTTCTTGAAGGAATTCAAGATGACATGTAAAAGCTCCAGTGAATCTAAGCTAAAACAAAAAAAGCTATCTGAAAAACACCATACACCTGTACGTGTAGGTTGGCTATGCACTGAGCCTTCAATTATTGCCATATTGTTCAACTAAAAGTTAATTCAGTTGACCTACACCTTTCAAAAGCTCTGTTTTCAGTGAACCCTGATAACCTGCTGCTGCATTGTTCTTTAAGGCTGGGAGCATTTATTCTGTTGTTTCTTCTTTAATCCTCTCAACCAACCATCTAAGATGTTGCAAACAGTGCAGGTCACCCCGATAAATTCCCAGGATTTTTTGTTTTTAACTGTGAGTTTATGTCATCGTATACTTCATCACCAGGTCTCCCACCTCACACAAAAGTACCACTGCCAGCATTGTCGCCAACAATGGAGATGGGAACAATTGTCAGTTGGGAGAAACAAGAGGGTGATGAGCTAAGTGAAGGGGATCTCATGGCGCAGATTGAAACTGACAAGGCCACAATGGAATTTGAAACACCCGAAGAAGGCTTCCTTGCAAAGATTGTACTTCCAGCCGGAACAAAGGATGTACCCATCGGCAAACTGCTTTGTATAATCGTAGAAAATAAAGAAGACATTGATGCATTTAAGGATTATGTAGATGATGAAGGAGCCGCACCAGCCGCTGTAAGTAGTCAAGTGTTTAAGGGTGACCAACATCCAAATTCTCATAACTGTTATGTTACGAAACAGATGGGCGACTAAAATATTCATCCTTCATTCACTACAAAAATTGACTGTTATTGATTTTATCACCCACACAAATACTATTTCTAAACAGAAAATAATTAACTTAATTTAAAGGTGAGGCCATGATTAGTTATTCTGTGTAATTTGGTTGGTAAAGTTGCATATTAGCCACAGGACACCCACAAAGCTGGAGTTTAATCCAGTTTTTTTAGCACAAAGCAACCATATTGTACAGTAGGGGTATTGTTACTCCACTCTTCTTCATCTCCCCTAACTCCTATCATAGATGGAATGCAGGATTATCCCTGATAATATGCAGGGTTTTATTAGAAGCCAGGACCCAATTACTGACACCATTTACATATACTGTGAACATGGCACCTTCCTTTGGAAAGATTTAAAGCCAGTCTAAACAAGAAAAATTAATGAGCAGTGGCCATCTACATATTCACCATTATTTAAGAACCCTCTAACCACAAAAATTAAAGAAACCTTAGAATACATGTATGTCGCTGGTACCCATTTATACACTTGGGTGAAGAGAGACAATGCGAAGCAAAGCATCGTGTCTTAAGGAAACAACATTGGGAAACGACATTGGGCTTGCACTCGGGGTCAAAGTTAAGTACCTCTGTTTAAACCTTATGTACAAGCAGCTATTTTTCTGGTTTTGAAGAGTCGTTTTCTCAAACTTGTTTTCGGCTTTGAATATTTGAGAGTTCTTGTTTCTCAATTCTTAATTCCCAATCCTTTGTTCTCACGTCTGAAGAGGATAGAATTGAGTTTCCAGGCTCAAGTCACTTGAGATTGTCAACTGACGTTGCCGCAGTACTGTAATACACTGTACATATCAATGTGGGTGTATTTTTGAAAGTAATACTTTTTTCATTTTTATTTTAAGGATAAACCTGCTGCAGCTGCTGCCCCACCCCCTCCCCCACCTCCAGCTCCATCAGCTCCACCCTCTCCCCCACCAGTAACTCCTGCCTCTCCCACTCCTCCTCCTCCTACCCCAGTGGCACCAGGTGGCAGAGTATTTGCAAGTCCATTGGCAAAGAAGATGGCTCAAGAGAAAGGAATTGGATTGGCTGTAAGTTGCAGTTTTATTGCTCTTATTAGTATTGACAGTACATTCTCAAACTCATTAATAATTCATCAAGCCAAAACGAAGCAAATCACTACCGTGAAGGTGGTTTAGAAATGTGATCTTAATTATCATAAAATTTTGTGAACTTTTGCTTGGAATTTCTCCAAGAATTATCAATAGTTTGAGAAGCTATATCAAACACTTGAAAGAGTGTTTCTTCCTATTTCCAAACACCTCGAAGTTGGTTAAAAAATCTCGGCTGTACCTGGTTTTTCCAACCTACTTCTCAGTGTTTGGAAATTGGAGGAAACACTCTTCCTCGTGTTTGATCTATTACTTCTTCTTCATTGGCCAGAGATATTATAGTATGCACAGGTACATGTACAGTCAAACCTTTTAAAGTAGATAGGAGGGATGGCACAATGGTGAGAGCACTCATCTCCCACCAAAATTAATATCTACATGTATGTCCCAGGTTTGATTTCCAGATTTGGGGTCCTGGAAAATACTTCTCTGGGTACTCCAGGTTCCATATTCCACAAAAACCAATATATTTTTTATAATTTTTAGTTATATCATCATATAATAGTGTCTGTTATTAGCACCCATTGTGTGTCAGAACAATGCACTATACAATTGTACAATGTACTGTACTCTGTGTTAAGTGTTGCAAACCAGTGACAGGCTATTCAGCTCAGTACATCACTTATTTTAAAATGCTCAGCACCACATATAAAAAAAAATAAATAAATAGATATTAAATAAATCACTTTATTTAAGTGCCAACATATTAAACACAGAAGGAAGGTTTTTGTTTTGCACTCCCCGTCCCCCCAGGAAATTCTAGTTTAGCTTCATACTTTGCTTCTACAATTTTTGACTTTTAAGACCCCCTCCACCCTAGGAATTTCTGATGACCTTCCATGGGGTGGGTATGGAATTTTTTCTGGAACTGCACATTTTGGAAATGTTGGTTTTTGAGGAGAGGGGAAAACCAGAGCTCTGGGCACAAGGACAAGAACCAAGGACAAACTCAAGTTCCCACATATGACGCTCACTGTACTTGTACAGTCTACAAGTATGACTAACGGCATGTGCCCTTGTGTTTGCAGGGTCTTCAGGGCAGTGGTCCTGGAGGGAGAGTGATAGCACAGGATGTGTCGGTGGCAACACCTGCTGTTGCCGCAGCACCCACTCCAGTCACTGCACCAGGTGAGAAAAAATGTCAAAAGATTTATATGCTTGGTACAGGTGTAGGTGCCTCCTTTTGCTGCTGTGAATACGTTTTGCGCATCCCGGGAAGCTCTGATTTCTTAAGGAAGGTGCCTACTTATTCGGAGGTATTTTTGTGCGTTTTATGATTATGTGGGAAAAGAAGATCTTAGCAAGGGGTTTTGAAATCCAAGAAGAAAATTAGGGGTAATCATTATTTTTCAGAGATAATATTTATTAAGCTTGAATTTAGAAAAGGATTCCATACATCGTTTTGTATTTTGTAGCTTTTTAGAATTTTTTTTACTTTTAAAATATCTCTGAAAAATGCTTGGTTACCCTCAAGTTTCTTTTTGGATTCCAACAGCCCTTGGTAAAATCTGCTTTTAGCTGCATACTGTAGTCATAAACTGCGCAAAAATACTTCTGTATTAGTAGGCACTGTAATTAAGAATTATTGTTTACTAATTCAGAGGCTTTTTGTGCATTTTATGATTATGCGGGAAAAGAAGATCTTAGCAAGGGGTATTGAAATCCAAGAAGACAATTGGAGGTAACCAAGCATTTTTCAGAGATAATGATATTTATTTAAGCTTGAATTGAGAAAAGGATTCTATACATTGTTTTGTATTTTTTGGCTTTTTAGATTATTGTTGTTACTTAAATATCTCTGAAAAATGCTTGGTTTACCTTCAAGTTTCTTTTTGGATTCCAACAGCCCTTGGTAAAATCTGCATAGTCATAAACTGCGCAAAAATACTTCTGTATTAGTAGCCACTGTAATTTAGAATTATTGTTGCTTAACTATCTCAGAAAAATGCATGGTTACCCCCAATTTTCTTTTTGGATTCCGGTAGCCCTTGCTAAGATCTGCTTTTCCCACAAAGTCATAAACCGTGCAAAAATACTTCTGTATTAGGAAGCACCATCCTTTAAATTAACCTTCAATTTCAGGAAAGCAGTACGTTATTAAAGCTATGCCAGTGAAATAATTATGGCTTTGTGCCTCATTCTTGTTATTCAGGAGCAGAATTTACAGATATTCCTCTCTCAAATGTTAGAAAGGTGAGTGCAACTTATGCAATCATACTCTGTATTTACCTGCTAGTTTTCAATGCCTTTCTTATTGCTTGTTTTATGTATTCCTACCATAGCCATCTCCTTCCTAATACTTTTGACAATCTCTTCACTAAGAACTAACTATACAGGTAATGCCATTAATTATTGTCCATGTCACTGAAGAACCATTTACAATCCTCCGGCAACGACCTAAGCTTTGGAATTCCCTACCTTGTGAATTGACTTCATCTCCCAGCTGTTCTAGTTTTAATATTTTGCTAAAAAAATTTCTCATCGACCGCGTACTAGATTTGCTAGATGTCTTTTCCATCAAGTGTATCGTATGAGGAAGCCCAAGGGGTATAAGCTTTTAGCTTCTGTTGGGCTTCCTCGCCACATTCCTCATATTTTTTTGCTGTTATTAGTTTTAATGTATCTTTGTGTAATATTTGTGTGGCAAATAAATAAATATATAAAATGAGGTGTTAAGCCTTGAACCCCTCCCCCTTTGTCCCAACCTCTCCAAGCAGTAGGACAACTTTATGAAAGTTAATGAAATGTTTCATCCTATGACTAATCAGTTGACATGTTTATTCCAGGTTATTGCCAGAAGGCTCTTGGAATCCAAGCAAACAATCCCTCATTATTATCTGTCAGTAGATATCAGAGTGGACGATTTGTTAGAGTGAGTAATTTTCACTTGAAAAAAAAAAAAACAGAAATTTGGTTTATGCCATAAGCGTTGATAATCTTCTGGAACCTTCAAAGTGGAGACTCGAATGTGTGCATTCAAGAATAGATCTGTTGTGGTGAACTTGGGTTAATAGGCCATTTCCGAGTTTCTTTAAACCTCATTCTGAAAGCGAGGCTAAGTGCAAAGATTTTCAGATGAACATTAGTTTTCATTCTTATGCAAACAATGCTAATTTTTTATATGAAAAGCTTTGCACTTAGCCTTGCTTTCATAATGAGGCTCAAAGCAACTCGGAAATGGCCCATGTTACCACAGTTTCTAATTTATGACTTGTAAGGACAATGTTTTCTATACAATAAAAAGTAGGTACGTAAATTATGATCATCCGGGTGAGTGTAGTCCTGAGAATGACTGTTTGTGGTGACTTTGACTGACGTTTCGACAACCTGAGCGGAAGTCATCTTCAGAGTCAAGTGAATTGTGGAACGTCAGTAGGTGGTATATACGTGTCTGGTTGTTAACCTGATTGGTCAACGAAGTCCAGATGTTATTGGTCGTTTGTCAGTAAGCCGTGATGTTATTGGCTGTGAAGACTGTAAAAAGTGATTGGTGCGTTTCGATCCGTCTTTTGTTAGTCAAAAAGTCCGTGGGTCTATTGTTAGTAAAATGTCTATTGTTTGTCTGTTTCGTTGTTGTTGTCAATAAGTCGTTTGTATGGTGCAGGTAATTGTAGGCAACGGTTGAGTGGCGCTTGTTCTAAGTTAGTAAACCAGCTTTCCAGATTGAGTCGTTGATAGTAATTTGTACAGTAGGTAATGCACTTGGCAGAGTCCCAGTCGATTCTGTGGTTCGTTTGTAAATGGTGCCCAGCAATGTGATTGTTGATATCACCATTTCTAGTTGCTCGTTTGAGTTCAGTCAGTCGTACGTTTAAATTTCTGCCGGTCTCACCAATATAAGTGGCCTGGCAGTCGCAGCATTTGATCTTGTAAACTGCTCCTTGTCTGCGGTTCGGTTCGTCTTTGTCCTTTACTTTCGTCAGTAGTTGTCGTAAAGTGGTTATAGGTTTGTGAGCTACACGGATATTGTAGGGTTGTAGAATCCGTGCGATAGTCTCAGAAGTGCCCCTTACGTAAGGTATAGTTACAGTGGTTACGGGAGTCGCGTCGTTGTTTGTGACGTTAGATTCAGTGTTCTTGTAAGTGTTACGTCTAACAAAGTCCTTGTTGTAGTTGTTCTTGTTGAAAACGTTGTCTAAGTAGTTGTTTTCGTCTGCGAGTCTGTCAGGTAAGTCGCAAACCAGTTGTGCTCGCCTTGTTAAGGTCTGTATAGTCGTTGCTTTGTGAGAAGTAGGGTTGTAGGGTGACTGGTCCAGTAGTCTGTCAGTATGTGTTGGTTTCCTGTAAACCGTAGTACTTAGTTTGTTGTCGTTGTTGCTACGGGTAACTAAGCAGTCTAGAAAAGGTATTTTACTATTTTCTTCGATCTCCTTAGTAAACTGTATGTCAGCATTTTGTCTGTTAAGGTGTTCGTGAAAATCGTCGATTTCATTTTTGTGTACTGCTGTAAAGGTGTCGTCTACGTACCATAACCAGAGCGGTAGAGCCCGTTCAGGTTCAGGTTGTCGAAACGTCAGTCAAAGTCACCACAAACCGTCCTTCTCAGGACTACACTCACCCGGATGATCATAATTTACGTACTTATGACATGACTCCTGGGTTCAAACCATTTACAATAATAAAAAGTAGGTTAAATAGTGTACCCAATTAAATTACCCCTGCCTGAATAAGCTTGTTGTAACTTTCTTTTGCTTCTGTTTTATCATTCAGAGTACGAAAGCAATTGAATCTGGATTCAGATGGCGAATACAAACTGTCTGTGAATGACTTTGTACTCAAAGCTTGCGCCTTGGCATGTAAAAAAGTTCCCGAGGCTAACTCTTCATGGATGACTGACTTCATTAGACAGTAAGCTGCTGAAAATATGTCCACTTGAAGAGCTCTAGGATCGTATAGATGTGATTAGACTTGCATTTTGTCATTACAGAGTGTTTAGTTGGTGGGAGAGTGAGTCAAACTTGACTAAACACGCCTTACAAACATCGCATGCAAGCTTTTGGCATCAGTTACATCTTCTACACATGACATTCATACAGTCTTTTGGTGAAGAGAAACTTACAGTAATTACAAGCGCAGATTTTTTTCTGGAGTGTTTACACTCAAACATTGACAAGAACTCTGTCAACGCAAGAATGGAGTTCTCAACGGCATATGTGCCGCTGTTAAGATCTCTTGGGAGCCGGAATTAAAGCAGTGATTTTGAATTTCAAATTCATTGTCTCGCGAAGAAGAGACAGAGATACAGTTCGAAATTTGGGAAACTTTTTAAAATTTTTAGATCAGTTTTAAGCCTTTTTACCAATTTTAATCATGAACACTGATCGCCAAAAGAGCAAAACTTACAGTATTTTTTGTGCATGTTCCCCTTTCGAAAGTAAGCTGTTTGATTCTCTCCTTTAATACAATGTGGTATGCTTTTTTTCAGGAACCATAACGTCGACGTAAGCGTAGCAGTCAGTGCAGAATCTGGTCTAATTACACCAATTGTCTTCAATGCCGATAAAAAGGTAAGAAAAAAGCGTTTAATACACTGTATGCAGTTTTTGTCTGATCATGTGTTTAGGAATTACATATACATGTAGCGCCCATGCAGGAATTAAAAATTCGTAATAAAGTATTTTCAAAAGTTATTTATTAAAAAAACAAGAATTCCCGTTATTGAAGAAACCTGGGGTGTAGTACTTGCAAAACATGTGTCTTTTCACCACAGCCATTGCGGTGCAATTATTTCAAGGATTTTTTTTCCTATTTGCGTTAAAAAAAAACAATGTAAAGTGCCATCAACAGCAACCGTGTTTAATTGTATTATTTTTACTGGTCTTGCTTGAAAGTTTTTGCATATCTTGGTAAATTCCAGCTTTGAGTTAAAGATGGTCGCCATATTGGATGACGTCACATGTCTCAAACAAGCGCCATCTTGTAGGGGACATCACAAACTCTCAGTCTTAGATTAAATATGCTGCAACTCAAGAAAACCCAGGGAAGGTTTCCAACCAACATCCCATCCCCATCCCCCCCCCCCCCCCATCCCACAGTAGATGACGTCACAGGCCTCCAACAGGCGCCATCTTGTAGACGACGTAAAATATTGTAGCCAGTAAACGTCGAAAACGCAACCGCCCCCCGTCACCTGTGTTATATTAGGTTGTTTATTACTAAATTATTGATTTGTTTGTATTTTTTCACAGGGTTTGCAAGAGATAAGCGCAGACATGAACGCTTTAGCCGAGAAAGCCAGGAATAATAAACTACAACCTCACGAGTTTCAGGGCGGCACGATCACAGTTTCAAACCTTGGAATGTTCGGTGTTAAGAATTTCTCCGCCATTATTAACCCGCCTCAAGTAAGTGAAGATCTTTTCAGCAATATTGAGATTCTATTCTTTAAAGAAAACTTCCACTGTTTAAATAGGTTAAGGTTAAATTGTTGAAACTGCAATCTTATTTTACATTTTGTTGGAAAACGTGGAAATGATATTTCTGTGTCGCACAAAACAGGATTTGATTATTGCTCATTTTCGCTGTTAATTTCCCGGGCGCTGCCATTTTCGATTTCATGACTTGACACGGTTGCTCTATTGTCTCACACAAAAGAACTTCCGCTCGCTGACAATAACGGCAGCCGTATGACGTCATAAAATCCAAAATGGCGGCGCGCAGGAAATTTAAAAGATAAAATAGACGATAATCATATCTAATATTTAACACACGTGAATGTTATTTCTACTTTTCAAACTAAAATTTAGAATTTATAAATTTCCAACAATTGTGGATTTCCGGGGTTAGTTATCAGTACATGTAAGTTCTTGCGGAATTTAGTTTTTCCAAACTAATAGCACTTTTAAAGTTACACACCTCAAGCCAGGTTTAATAATGAAATCTTTTTCCCTTAATTATCAGTTCTGGAAGTTATTTTACATTGTATTGTGGTCATTTCCCATCGACGTACAAGCTACAGTGGTTACGAGAAGTACTGGATATTAAGAGTGCCTGACTGTAACTTTCGAGAATCGCTGGCCAAGCTTCAAAAATCGAAACTCCTGATAATTTGCCTGAAGTTTACTTTTGGGGAACTATCTTCGAAAATATTATTTGAATGTTCTGGAAATTTTTAGTTTTCGAGAATTTTGGAGAAAACGAAATAACGGGTTTTGCCTCATTAATTATGCAAAAATCTCACTCAAAATTAGCCAAGTTCAATACGCTTGTGTTGGAACAGTACGCAACGCTTAAAAGCGAGGTCGGTTTTGAATAACAGCATAACTCACCTACTTTCTATCAATGGGACCTATGTAAACTTTTGTAGAACTTTGGAGGGTTTTATGGCTCTTTGAAAATTTGACATTTTGAGGACTTTGCGATGAGGCGAAAATTGAGTAAGTTTGAAGGTTTATAATGCATCTTGGTATGTCAGGTATCCACTCGAGAGGAACATTGTGATAAAGCTTGGGTCTTCGTCTTTAATAATTCGAAATAAAAAATCTGGGCAATCAATGCACGCGCTGACGAAAACCAAAGTTAGCGAGGCTTCGTTAACAAATTTGCATAATTCGCAACTGTTGAGAAAATGCTATGTTGTGGCGACTCGGTGAAAACATTGACCCAGGCTATCTTCAAATGGTTATTTTACCCCACATTGGATTTGTCTGTTTCTCTTTCTTGTTTAATAACGTGGTAGAAAAGGTCTGGAAAAAAAATGCGTGATCGGAAAAGAAAATGTTCGTCAAATTCTGGTGGGAAATATGCATAATGCAAATCTTCCAATAAATCTTTCTGCAAAGGAATCTGATTGGGAAAGTTTCGTTAAGAGACCATTTGCCCAAAACACCCCACATATAAGGAGTCAAAACAACGTTTAATAATTCGATTTTAACCAATTATTGTCGAATCTTAACCTTTAAATAATAGTGCCAAACTGATACTCGCTATTGCGTTACCTGCGTCACGTCAGTAGCTGTCGATAAGTCTTAGAATATAATGCCCACAAACCAACTTGTGCTGCGAAATTGCCAATTACAACAACTAGAAAAAAGACCTTTATTTACTGGCATATGAGTGGTTTTCATAAAAATAAAACGTTCACATGACACTTGAATCAACTTTAAAAGATACATGCTTGTCAAATGAGATGCGAAAGTTGGACATAGGGTCGGTCAAAGTGAATATTTTTAATAAAATCCAGTTTGTTTACTGGAATGCATGCTTTTTCAAATAGCTAGTCCATCCTTCTTTAGTGGCCTTCCACATAATGATCACCCAGAATTGGGTCAGTCAAAAAAACTCTCAATTCGTGTTGTTTGATACTGTACCTTAGAAAGTGACTGAAAAACAATGTCAGCTGGCACGCCATATTTTAACATAATTACTGGTATGAAATATCACACATGCACGGATACACGCTTCAAAAAACCTGTGTGCCAATTTCCGTTTAACAAAATAATAACCTACCTACAGTCCACATTGGCTATAGGGCATGCATTTATCTTTGTCGAATGTCAACAACAGAAACACGGGTATCTCAGTGACACTGTATACACGCAATGTCTACTGCACACATCACAGGTAGCCGAAGCTCTATGACCTTTGTTTGACCTTTATATTTTGATGTCACGATGAGTGTTACGCAATGGCGTAAATTACAAGGGTTTGTATGGGAATTTACTAATGTGTTTTGGAGTCGAAAGTAAAGGGCATGAGTTGAACAAAAATTGCTTACCTTGTCTCCTTGATCTCTTGCCAGTGTTTGTGCGCCATATTTTGGCCATTTATGATTTTAGTACGATTCCAGTGGGTTTTAAAAGGTTTGCTGAAAATTTTCCTCTCTCTATACGATATCCCACTATAGATATATATCCCCAAAGTCGTGGTCACTTTGGTAGCAATAGTATTCTTTGAAATAAATTGCAACGTTAACAACGCGGTCATTATAAAACACGAGTCGCAGACGAAGAACTGCGGACCACGGGGTGGGCATAAAGTTTGTATTGGGATAGGAGGACTATGGACTACGGACTATGAACTGACTGCACGCCCTACAGTTTACATTGGCTGTAGGGCATGCATTTATCTTTGTCGAATGTCAACAACAGAAACACGGGTATCTCAGTGACACTGTATACACGAAATGTCTACTGCATACATGTCTATGTACGACATCTAGATGATTGTGCACGTGGGCTCATTGGCTGATCACGATCATGATCATCAAACATCCTTTTGCGAATTTAATCACACCAGTTTTCACCATATTGAACCCTGAGATGAATGCTTAAAACTAAAATAACGGCTCTCCTCAGCGCGTATGAAAAATCCAGCTGTTTCGCTGAGATATAGCAAGATTTTGTGTTTGCACTGTCGATCCTCACTATTTTATTCCAAGTCCTTGTTTTGTTTTTAAAAAAAAAAACAATAAAGGGACAAAAACAACTACCGAAACTTGATTTGATACATATTAAACTTACTGAGAATGAATACAAAAAAGACATGATTTTCAGACTTCAGTTCTCCTTTTAACCCAGACCGTAGTCCGTAGTCCGTAGTCCGTAGTCCGAAATCCCCCGTACTTTAGTTTCTCTTTTATACCCAGTCCGTGGTCCGCAGTCCATTGTCCGCGACTCCAACTTTATACTGACCTCATTGCTGACGTTGCAACGAAAACTATTGCTACTGAAGTGACCAACCTTTTGGGGACATATATAGCAGGATATAGAGCGAGGAAAATGTTCAGCAAACCTTTAAATACCCACTGAAATCGTACTAAAATGGCCAAAATATGGCGCACAAACACTGGCAAGAGATCAAGGAGACAAGGTAAGCAATTTTTGTTCAATTTATGCCCCTTATTTTCGACTCCAAAACACGTTCGTAAATTCCCATACAAACCGTAATGATTTACGCCATTGCGTAACACTCATCGTGACATCAAAATATAAAGGTCAAACAAAGGTCATAGAGCTTCGGCTACCTGTGATGTGTGCAGTAGACATTGCGTGTATACAGTGTCACTGAGATACCCGTGTTTCTGTTGTTGACATTCGAGAAAAATAAATGCATGCCCTATAGCCAATGTGGACTGTAGGTAGGTTATTATTTTGTGAAACGGAAATTGGCACACAGGTTTTTTGAAGCGTGTATCCGTGCATGTGTGATATTTCATACCAGTAATTATGTTAAAATATGGCGTGCCAGCTGACATTGTTTTTCAGTCACTTTCTAAGGTACAGTATCAAACAACACGAACAGAGAGTTTTT